>NC_135499.1:219809431-220067827 GCF_052857255.1 Amblyomma americanum | reverse complement strand
TGGACAGATATGGGGGAGGCCTTTGCCCTGCACTGGGTGTAGTCAGGCTGATGATGATGATGGTTACATGACCGCAGTTTCAGCATCCTGCAATCGATAGAAGTGGGCCACGGGAAATCTTTAATGAACTCCCCTGGTATTTGCAATATTTACAAAAAATACGGTTTTTCTTTGCTCGGGCGTGGGGTGCGGAGGGGGGAAAGCAGGACAAATGCCCCTCTTTCATTTCCTTTTCGGCCTAGCCTTCTCAGCAGAGCCAGAGAAAGTTGTCGAGTCTTTAGTGAGTCCCCAAAAACCTTCAAAACGGCGATTATTTGGCGAAGTGAAAGTCACAGCCTCACAACCTTGCCAGGGCTCCAGGTTGGAAGAACTAGGTCACTCCCCGCCACCGCCTTCCTTCCCCACACCTCACTCACCCGCTCAACTACTTTTTCATTTGACAAGAGCGAACTAATACCTTTGTGACCTCTACAACCCTCTGTCAGACATGGAGCGCGTGTTTAGTCTTTTGTTTTGTGTGTGTGTGTGGGGGGGGGGGGGGGGGGGGGGGGGGGGGGGGGGGGGGGGGGCTTTACAGTTCACAAGCATATATTCGCGCTGTTCACGCACCACCCTGTCACCGGGCTAACTTCAACGCGAATATCCCCCCTCCCCCCACCCACCCTTTCACCACCATGTGAGAAATTCGTTCACTAACCAGCGTTGGAGAAGCGAACCGGAACCGCTTAAACCCGCATTGCAGTGAAAGTCGAAATACGCATGCAAGATATGTTGCCCCCCCCCCCCCCCCCCCCCCCCGAATTCCGCAGTCATCTCAGTGCAAGGCACTTAAGTGAACATTTCTACAGATTTGCCTGTCTGGTTGGGTTTGAAGACTTATAATAAGCTGCACATCTCCAACCAAAAACTTTAATTTTAACCCAATGTTTCAGAGTCGACTCGGCTCCTTCATCAGGGGTAACTGAGGGCAGTAGCTAGCGTCTTTAAGTGTGGAGGGTAGGAAGGGGTCAAAGGAACGAAAGCTGTGATGCAAAAGGCGTGGGAGAGGAGGAGGAATGGGGGTTAAGGCTGTGCGTCAGGTTGTCGCACTGGGGGGAGGCGGTCAATGGCGACTTTTTTTCGTTGAGTTGAAGAGCGGAGTCCCTGGGCGTATACTGGGCAGGTTTCCTTTTGTGCGGTTGATGTTGTTCCAGGTGGTTTGGATGTGCCAGGATTCGAGAAGGAGCCTTTTGTGGTAATTTGTTTCGGTTCCCAGGATGCTGGTTTCTTCAAAGTTGATTCTACTGCTGTCTACTGCCCTCAGTCACCCCTGATGAAGAAGCCGAGTCGTCTTCGAAACGTTGGGTTAAAATTAAAGTTTTTGATTGCAGATGTGCTGTTTATTATAAGGCACTTAACTGCGTCAAGCCCTCTGAGGGCTTGCATCCGTATGGCAGGAATCGCGAGAAACCACGTCAACTCTGTTTTTCAGAAGACTTTGAGGAATTCCGAGGGGAAGGCGGGGAAATAAAGCGAGGCGGGAGAATTCTTCGGCTGGTGTGTTCCCGCACCACCCGCGGCTCCTTTCACTCTGCACCTGGACATTTCGCGCAGTCACTGGGCAGGCATGTGAAGCATGGCTCATCTGGGGAGCTGTGGGAGACTGGGGGTACCATTCTCCACGTGTCGTTGCAAAACCATGGGGCAAGTCTTTACAAGCCGCGTTTACATGAATGGGACAGAAGTCGACTCTAGTCCACTTTTTGAGGGAAATTGCTAGAACGTTGAGGAAGAGAGTAGAGGACAAGTCACCTTTCCTTCTCTTTCCGTCCAAAAGTTGACTGGAGTCGACTTCTGTCGCAATCATGTCCCCGAGGCTACAGACGTACACTTGAGACGTAGGGTGCCGCCGTACGCTGGAGGCGCTGTGTTTGTGTTAAATTTGAGTGTTGTTATAGGCATCACATCAATCACTAATGGCACCACTTACTTCATTGTCCTTTTTTTTTTTAGTTCGCGTCTTTCCATCATGCATTCGCTGTTGTGCGTCATTAGCGTTCACCGTGCTTGACGTTTTCGTGTGATGATCAGTGCTTGTCGCACGGAGGACTACCTCCGATGAGTCTATAGGTGTTAAAAACAATGCATAATTGTTTCCAGAGACGTTTTACTCTTGATGTTTTTTTTCCACAAGGAAACTGCTGCCCTTCGATAAAGCAGGGGTCATTAATTGATTGATGCATGCCTTTTTTTTTTTTTTTCGAAGAAAGTTAGAGTGGTAAGTATTCGGAGTCTTTCGGTGAACAGTGCAGCTCGAGATCTCTACCTCCGTGCTGTACAGGATGGGTCGGCTCAGGCCGAACATGATAGAGAAGGGCGATTAATCTCGTATCAAGAGATTACAGAACACTACAAGCAACAAACACGGCGTTAAATAGGAGTCAGGCGACGGCGTGTAGACGCCTGCAGACTGGAGTATACCCAAACCCAGTACTAAACAAACATATCCGATCGGACTACGAGGACGATAAATGTAAAAAGTGTGGGGCGAGAGGAACCCTCGACCATATAATTTGGGAGTGCGCTTACTCCCCAGGCAGGGCGCAAAACATTAGCAGTAGGGAAGTCTGGGAAACCTTGTTGCGGAGCTCGGACCCTGAGCTCCAAATCACCGCCGTCCAACTGGCAGAAGAGGCCGCCGGCGAAACCCAACCCGGCCAGCATCGAATGCGACCATCCCGTGCGGCTGGGCCGCTCCTAAGTCCTCTCCCCTGTAAAGGGGGGTGAGACAGAGCGGCCCAGGCGGTGTGGTCTTTCTCTGTTGGACAATAAAAGTTTTCAACAACAACAACATCAGTAATGTTCCTTTTGCTGCGGCGCAAGCCAGAATGGATGTGGGAATAACAGTTTATCGCATCGCCTTATGCGTATCAGATCGCAGAAGTGCGCGCGATCTTCGTTTACACAGCTCGACGACAAGGGGGGTTGTTCGCGAAACACTTTGAACGAGGCGCGCGAAAGTTAATCGAATTAGGGCCCGTTCCCGTAGCTCAGCGGAAAATTAACGTCTTAAATCAACTCCTCGCATGCGAAGATATCGCTCTGCCCGTCGACTCGGGCCCGTAACCTCGTTGCATTGGTCTTGTTTTTCGACCCTCCCAGGCCTTGGGTAAACACTCCTCCGAGACCTTCTTCGCGGCATTGAATAGCTCGCTCGCTTTGGTTCGCGCATGTTGCCAAAGAAAAGTTCGCGCCGCGTCGTATGGGAATAAGCGCGTAATGAGGCTGCTTTCCCCCGCCTCGAAATTGGATTAAAACGCGCGAGCTGCTCGCCGAGGAAGCCAGCCATGCACATCGGGCGCCTCGGCTCCTGGCTTTTGAGATGCGTTCTTCCGTTCGCTTGTCGTTGATTTCGCATCTGGAGTTTGAGCAATACGCGCAAAAATATTTGCCTCTGGAAAGATTCCCGGAAGACGACAGGTTAGAGAAAGTTGAAAAGTGCGAAACGCGAATTGTAAGGCGCCGTCGACGTGTAAATTTGATTTGAAGCGCAGCGGCAAATGGTGCTGTCGTTGGCTGCGCGCGATGCGAGTCTATCTGTGCGCAGATTACTTGGCTGTTATGAAGGGCGACGACAGCTCGCCTTTTGTTTATTTTGGCCCCACTCCGAGAAGTGGTTGAGCCTGCACTGGGGACGCTATGCTGGAGAAAGTTGAAGATCTCACTACGGCACAACATTAAGGGTTCATCAGAATGTGAAGATGGAAAATATTCTTCAAACAACGTATCCGGCTCACGACCATAGGTAATGGTTCTTCTGCCCGTCATAGGGGTGGAAAGTACGTGTACAAGCAAAGTGCAGCGCCTTAAAAGTCAAAGCACTCCTAAACTTTTCACTTTGCCCCAGAAGCTACGGGCGTAGCTGTTCTCTCCACCGTCCCTACCCCCTTCGTAAGGTTCTAGCTCTCATCTAAACACAACCCATACCTTAATGACGCGACCGCAGATCGCGCATTCTCTCTGACCTGCATGGGAGCTCAAGTATTCTCCCCTCTCATCGGTAGCGATGCTGACATCGACGTGATCCAGAATTTGTGACTTCGTTGAGCGTTCTCTCGTAAATGCTGCACAACCCACCCGTTGCAGCTTTCGTAGTGAATTTTTTACCTCCAAAGTGCGGCCGAATAAACGCATCACGAATCTCGTGCTTCTAACTCGTCCATTAAACGCGAAGCAAAGGAGCCGCGCTCAGGAAAGGGTGGCGGGTGCCGAATGACCGGCTGCTGAACGCGGCACGCATGCCAGCACCCATCGCGGCCCTGCGGGGGGTGCAGTCTTGGCGCGCACCGCTTTTTTTCGAGCGGCGAATATTGCGGGGCCAAATGGGCTAATCGACGGGGCAGCAGCCGAGCATGCATGCGTGAATATTCGCGAGAAGCGCGCGCGCGTACGCCGCCGCAGCAGCAGCAGCAGGTTCACGTGAGCCAAGTGAGCAGCAGTGCGAGCTCTCAAACCGAATGGCAAAAACGATCGCGCCAGGAGCGAAATAGGAACAAAACCGGCGAGGCGCTTTCTTTTCTGCGTGCGAGCGCACGACGCGCTGAGATGTGGGTTTTTTTTACACGTTGAGAGTAAAAAAAAAATTGCGAAAGAAAAACTTGCATCTCAACGCTTGCGGCACGCTCTACTTGTTCACCTCTGCGCTGAGCTCTTCCTTTTATACCGACCCCCCCCACCCCCTTCCCTTATTCTCTCTGCTCCTGCGTGGCCTACGCCCGCCGCATCTGGAGAGGAAGCGAGGGAGAATGACACCTGTTGGAGTCGCTAATCCCCCCTCCTCCTCCTCCTCCTCGGCGGCTGCGGCAGCGGAGTGTTGCGCCATGGTGTGTGTGGATCGTCGATTCGTTGCTCAGTATGCACGGCGGCGTGCGTGCGATGGTGACACGGCTGCCTGGCTCCCTCTTTCGGCTTGTAGGTGTGGAAGGGGGGGGGGGGGGGGGGGAGCAACCCCCCGTTTGTTCTCCGGTTCCCTTCATCGGTGCCGAAGGTGCCTTCGCCGCTTTTTAGTTCGACCCTGTTTCGTGGCGGCGGCGTGTCTCTTTCATTCTTTTCTCTTTGGGTCGTCGGTGTGCATTCGCAGCGTTTTATGCTATCTCGATGGTCGCGCATCGGTTTGTGGTGCGGAGGCGCAGCAGCGTGGCGCGCTTTTTTTTTTTTTTCAGTAAGCAGCTTGATGTTTGACTTATCTGTGGCGCAATTTCGCAAACGAGCTGTTCTGTCGTTCGCGGGAGCGGGCGCGTGCACTGTGTGGCGCGTCGCCCACGTGAGCCGAGAACAAGCGGTGACACGACGGCCGAGTGCGTGTCTCACCTTACGCGAGTGTGCGTCGTCTCGCGTGGCTTGTGGGTGCGCGCTCACAGAGGCCGAGCGCAGCATTCGTCCTCCTCTGCCGACGGTAAATGCATGCTCGGTGCGGCGCGCAGGCGGTGAGAGATGCGGGATGCCAACAGAAACGCATGTCCCACTGAGGGACCGGTAAGATACACTCGACACGTATTGTGAAGGAAGAAGGGAAAGCGTAGTTCGGTCCCCCCTCCCCCCCGTTCTCCCCTCTGCTAGGCGGATTTGATAAATCCATGTCATAGCTAGCGTAAAAAGATAACATCTTTCTGCACACTCCCTCACGAGCTTTTTGGGTGGCGAGAGAGAAACTTTCCGGCTTGCTTTTATCCGATTGTTTCCGTTGGGGCACAGAACCTGCATTTGCGACCCGTAAAGGGAGAACTAGAAACGGAGAACATACTGGGCTCATGGATGATTTCGATGACGGCCCGTGCAGCTTTTCTCTTCTGCTTCTACGCCATGTCGACGCTACTGATGTGCTAATTTTGTTTTCACTATCCTTAAAACCCAAAGCTACTGTACGGCTTGTCTTTACAACCTACCAAAACATGTTTAATGTTTTCTGCACTGCTCCGACATTACCCTGTTCACTTGTTTATATATCGATCGCCAGGTTCTAAGGCAGCCCTATCTAGCCATAATAGACAGACACTGCGTGTTGAATTATCATAGAACAGTTACTTCCTGATTTCGCTCTTTCCAAGCTCAGTATTCACGCGATATTTCTTTTTTTCCTTTTTCTCTCCAGCTAGCAGCTTCGGCTTCGCGTAATTTTTTTTTTTTGGTGTTCGTGATAAGCTCCTTTTCCTTGGCGTTGCCAGCGTAGGCTGTCATAAGCTTTCTAGTCCATTTCCAGCATTTCGTGTCCGCGTTTTTACTTATATTTCCTTAAATCTACGGCTCTCTACCCACCCCGTGTCATCCATTTTTCGTAGTCTCTCAGACGATATTTTATTCCGGGCTTTCCATGCGGCAAAGATCGACCAACTCATATCGCCATGTATACAGCTTCGCTTGTTGCCCATGGTGCTCTAGAACTATTATGCCCGCAGTCCGTGCAAGCACATCGGATTTCGAACAGAGTACCACGTTCGCAAATGTCAACCGCGGAATCATTGCACTCTTCCACTGTCCTCGTATTACTTCGTATCTACCGTATTCCCTTGATGCTATATGCTTCATTATGGCCGCGTTCCTCTCTCCTTTCGTCTTCATCGATCTTTAAATATTCTCTTTCTTCTTCAGTCCACATCCACAGAATCCTGTAAATCTTTACGCGCAATATTTCGCGCCCCTGTATCGATACTTTTCCAGTCCCGCTATCATTTTAGCGCTGAATTTGAATCCAGCGTTTGTTGCTTCCTTCCCGCAGATATCTGAGAGTAGTTGTAGCTCGCGTTGCGGCGCTTGCGTGTTCGTTGTGGCTCGCTTGGGGGCGACCGAGGTGTCAGCGGAGCCTGGCAAACGCAGCGCGCGCAGCTGCCCACACAGTTTTCCGTTTTTGCGAACCTGTAACTGTTTGCTGCCAACGCTGCAGGCGTTGCTAAACCCATCTCGAGAGAGCGCCAGTAACAGTGTGCGTTAATTAGAGCGCCATCGCCTCCGATGGTTTCAGTTTTCTCTGCGCGCTCGCATGCGCCGGTGTGCTCAGGTCGTCCACGTGCTGATACGTCAGAGTGCGCGCCGACGCGGTAGACGGTCTGCGCCGTCGGCCGGATTTAATGTTCCATCTGGGTCGGCCTCGTCGCGCTGTTAACCCCTGCGCACTCTTGGGCGCCGCTCGCAGGCCCGTGCACGGGCGTACTTGTTCGCCACGCTCTGACACTCGCGGGCGCGATCAGGGCGAAGTAAGACGCGAGCTGCGCCTCTGTGTGTGGAAAGGCGCACGCATCGCTGAAGATCCGAGGCGCCGCGGGGTCCCCGGAAGGCTTTTATTCTCTTGCGGGTGTTACCTTCCCTTATGTTGTTCTTGAGCGCGCTCTCTTTGTTCATTACGTGCGAGTAGACCCGGGCAAAATTGAAACGTTGCGAGCAGAGCTGTTTGCCGCGCAGTCGCGAGCCGGTCTAAGTAGTGATCTGGCGAGGCCTTACGAATTGATTAGAAGGGGTAAAAATAACCGCTTTGCAGTGTTTGAGAGAAAACGTGAGGGTCTGGTTGAATAACAGAGGGACTCTGGTTCGGTAATCTGTGGGGCTAGTGTGGGGTGCTGGAGAATCGAAGAATCGATTCGCTGTATTGAAAGTCTTGCGCGGTGTGTACTGAAGTGTGTGCAAGAGACTGCCTTTCCTATTTGCTTAAAGGTACAGTGAAGAGAAACAAAGGTGCGCCTGTCGATCATTTACCGCGTACTATTGAGAGATAGGTATTCACTGAAAACAGAGCCTTCATAGGCTAGAAAAGGTTAAAGTATATATATATATATATATATATATATATATATATATATATATATATATATATATATATATATATATATATATATATATATATATATATATATATATATATACAAAAAGTATGCTGGGGCAGCCTAAAAGAATGTAAACAATTAAGCCCCTGCCTGAGTATATACAGGTGTCGCCGCCAGTGGCCATTTTCGAAAGCAAAATGCGATGACGTCAATATATTTTCACCCATCTTTGAGGCTAGGCTGCACCGCCATTCAAATCTACACGGGGATCGCGGAGTCATTTTCCTCACTGATATCACGAGTTTGAGTCGATTGGCGGAAAAAAATAATTGCATTTTAAAATAAAAAATGCTGAACAAATAAATGGATCATTTCCTGCCGAACAAACACCAGTATAGCTACAGACAGCCACAGAAAGCATATGCAGTTTAGCTGCGGACCCTTACAAAAATTTATTTAGAGAGTCTATAGACTGTCCATAGACTTCTGTCTATAAAGTCTATAGGTTCTCTATAGACAAACTCCAGAGAACAGTCCTATGGGGAATATAAATCATATGGACACTCTATAGACAATAAAACTAAGTCATCGCCCTCGCCCCGCATCACCGATTCTGTCACAGGTTCTCCTGAAAAACGCACATCGAGAAAGCCGGGAGCTAGTAGGATGAGAAGGAAACAATACATTGATCAACAACAAAACCGTTTAAAGCTTTGGACAAAGCTCTTATAGTGTACTTCGGTCCATTGTTTTGCATTGTTTTATTACAACTTGCTATGGTGTCCGAAGACCTGGGAATTTTGTTTCTTAATACAATTCGCCAGCTGTTTTCAGCAGAGGGCTAAAATGAGGAAGTTTAAACATTCCCTATTTTTCCACAGCTCACACATGGTAGATCCGTGTAACGTTGCACGCAAGTGGGACCCCTTCAGTCGCCTAGCTGACCACATACCTTTCGCAGCCTGCCATTTGGCAAGAGGTAGTGGGTTCGCTTCATTACTGTATGCGTCGTGTGCGTTGCCTCTGTTTTGGCCCGCAAAAAACCATCAAGTAAGGTTTCGTCTCAAGTGATTCAGCTTTGTGAACGGAACAAACTCCGGTCACCGGCAAGAATATCAATTTAGACATGTATGATGAGCTTTGCAGGCATATAAACCCGGTCCCAAACAAGCTTCATGAGTTGCCACTGTTGCCTTGAATTTCGTGACCGCCGAGAATGTGTAAATCGGAGAAAAAGCGTCTGTGGCACCTTCTTTCTGCGTCATTCGCTCGAAATGAAGCTGTTCTAAGTTAAAACAAACAAAAATCCCCGTCCGCATTGTTTAAAAGTGATGCGGATTCATTTTTGAGAGTACTGCTGCCTCAACACGTGTCACTTCTATTTTTTCTTTTTTTGTCTCGTTCTCCAACAGCGCTGCGCCCTCGGCCCATTGTTTAAATTACGCGGCTGAACCGCCTCACGGTCGGGCGATTTTCGTTTGCCAAGCGGCTGCTACTGGGTGGGCGGCCGGATTGCGCGAGGGGGGGAGGGCGGAGGCGCAAAAACAATGGTTGCCCGCCTGTGGCTGTTAGCGTGTTCGATTGTTTCGGCGTATTAGCGTGCTTGTCTTCCCCTTTGTCAACCTCTTTGCGCTCTCTCTCCTTGGCGTGTGATTTCTCCCTTTCTCTCTGCCACCCCGAGAAAAGCGCCGTTCGTGCGCGTTCTGTAATTTTCTTTCATTATTCCGAGTTGCGTCCTCCTCCTGTTTCCCAAGCTGCCAGGCCTGGAGGCTTCTTTGTCACAAGCTCATGTCTCTCCCTTCGCCCGTGCTGCTGTATGGGCGTTCGTTTTCTTTTGCCCTTGTTTCTTATATTATTGCGCCTCGCCCTGAGCCGTTCGCATTCCTACCCACATTCTGCGCGCTTTCGCGGTTCCGGTTCGGTTGCCAGCACCGGTGTCGCCCCGTTGTCACCCTCGTTCGTTCCGCCTGATACCCGAGCGCCACCCTTCAGCAGCCTCGCACGCTGGACGAGGAAACGAGCCACCGGCGCCCCGTAACGGGTGCACGCCTGCTGGGGATTGGAACCAAAGCAGACCACTTTTGTTGACAAACACAAGCACCCAAGACGCGCAGCGAACCGCAAGGTGTATTCGGTGGGAAATTCGTGTAGCTCCTTAGAGGACGTAATGATAACGTGAGCTTGTTTGGCTGGGCCGTAAAAGTTCACGGTACAAGTTTTTCGCTTAAAGCCTCCGCTGATGCGGCGATAGGGCTGAACAATAGTAATAAAAAAACTGGCCGCGGCAGCGAGTACGTGTTCGACCATCGGGGATGCGAACGCCGGGCGCGTTTGCTGAAATGCGGATGTTGACGCCAACTCAGCGAAGCGTTACGCGCGCCCGATACATTCTCCCCTTGTCCCCGCGCTTTTCGGCTCTTTTTTTCATTTTTCTTCTCTCTGGCGGATGAAGGTAAAGTCAGGCAGACAATAACGCCGCTGATCCCCCGAGGCATTGTATCGATACGCCAGTCAATCAATCACGCGGCGAGGTAACGTCGCTCTTATCCGCTTGCCAATTATTCCTATCTTCATTCTCTGCGCTTTCCGCCCGCGCGTGTCAAACGCGTCGTCGCGCGGTGCGGGTTGCTCGAACGAGCGCTCGCGCGCCGTGCTGATTCGCGGCCGTGTTCGCAGCGGCGTGCCGTGCGACTCGCGTTGCACGGGCATGGACACGAGGGGCTCCTGCGGAAACGGGGAGGCGAACAGCAGCCCCCGCATATTTTCCCCCTCGTTAGACTCCTTTTTCCCGTTTTTGTTTTCATAGGTACCGTACTGCCTGCCGCCAGCTCTGTTTTTCGATTTTTTTATATATATATTTCTGTTCCATACAATGTAGTGCAGCATCCTATACACTCGTGACAGTAGGTCGTGCAATTGCTCGTGCATGGAAAAAGAATTCGCGCGTTGTGTCTCGAGCGAAGAAAGAGGCTAGATGACTGCTTAGGTGCAATGAAATTTTAACCATGCTCTCTTGGTATTCCATTTCTACGGGGCTATATAACTGTGTTACACTGCGATTCCGTTAGGTAACAAGTAGTGTTAAGCGAAATTTTAAAGACATGAAGCTCGAAACCACCACGCCAGCCGTCGTGTTTGTGTCTGCGAGAGAGAGAGAGTAGTGTACTCAGGTGTCTCACGTTGGATCTTTCTTGTATTCGTGTGCTACGTCCCTGCAAACTTTTCGCGCACTGCTCTGGCATGTTATCTTTGGCCACATTCACTAAGCTTATACTTGTACGTTTTCGGGTGCGCTGCATTTTCGCGTGTATTACCCTTCCCTACGTACAGCCCGCGTTACTAATTTGGACCCTGGCGACTTGAGAAAGAATTTCGTGCACAATCCGCGAGCCCACTTTTCGGTGGCGTTTCTTCAACTTCGGTGAGGGTTATACATTCACTGGATAGGTGACGCGAGTTGTTGCCCGATACAAAGGGTAAAGCCGCTATCATCTATCCATTCATTCCTCGAAATCTCGATGGAGTTCCGTGCTACTCCGTTGACGCGATAGGTTATTGGCTGGATGGCCATCGGAACCGGTCGTGTAGCAGCGCTCAGTGAACCATTTGCGGAAATCTGTAAGTCAGTTTCTCCACGAGACTTGTTTTCCAACGAAAAGGCCTCCTCCCCTGTGGACACTCTGGCAATCTGTGTGGAAAGGAATTAGTCAAGACCCCCCTCAGAGTACGCTCAGGAACGTTGTCCTTCCTTTGCTCTGAGAGAACTGTCGGAAGAGTAGGATAGCACAGCATATAATGGGGGATCTCGGTCAACCTTCTGTACAACTGCAGTAGAGGCTTGGCAGGAGATGGAAGGAAATTGACTGTTCACGTGATTCGGAGGAGCGGGCTAGCTCATGCTACGCTTTCTTGAATTTTTCTGCCGAACAAAAAGACCACATCGTCGTTCTCCGCTTCACCCCTCCGCCCCAGCAACGAAGAACCCACTCCCTACGGTACCGCGAAAAAAGCTGGCCACCCTCCATTTCCTGCTAACTCTGCTGCAGGCAGCGCTCGACCATCTGGAATTTCCATTTTCACGAAAAATGCGAGTGTGTCGTTCGGGTTCCAGATCTTTTGGTTCGAAAACGCCTTTCTGAGAAGCTGACTTGCAGATTCCCGCTAATGGTCCACTGCCTTTGAGTCGCTAGGCTATCTGTTGAGGGCTTTCTAATAAATGTTCACCAAAGTCGGATTGTAAAAAAAGCTTCCAAGAACGAGGACCTCGAGTTCGATTGCAGGTATTTGCCTCTTTCTGACTCAGATTTTTGTGATGGGTTAACCCCAACTTCAATAGCTCACATGTCATGTCTGTCGGTTCTTCGCAGTCGCGCACAAAAGTCTTGTCTGTGCCTGCTCTAGGCTCTGTGGAGAGGTCCTCACAATAAGCAAGCACGCGTGCAATGCTGCTGACTCGTCTCGAGTGCATTCCTCTCAGCTATCGATAGGCTGTGCCTCTTTTCGGTAGTCTTTTCTTTGGGCCAGCTACTTTGCAGCGCCAGCCCTTCTCACTCGTTGACATTCAGTAAAATGGAAAGTTGAGCGCTTAGCTGGTGCAAGCTGATGCAAGAAGCAGAGATCGGCGTGTGCTGAGAATGTTCCAGAAAGTGCATAAGGTGGAACCTAAATTTTTGCTACCTGATGATGACCCACCAGAAAGTGGAATCGGTGTCTCTTGGAAGATCCATATCGATTCACGTCCGGCAATAGGAACAGCCGAAGTTCTTGAATGCGTTTATGCTATACAAGTGGTCTCTCTGTGAGGAAGTGAAGCTTTGCACCTTTTGGTTGTTTGAGATTAAGAAGGGTAATTAGTCGTTGCCACTAACGCTTCGGTGCCACCAACTTTCGCTACATTCTGCACCCGTGTATCAGCTGCACTCTTGCCCAGCCTGCCCCTCGTGCCGGGAATCGTGTCAAAAGGATTAGCCATGGGTGTGTCACTTCCGCGGAGTGTCCTATACGTTTCGCACTTTACAATGTTTTCATCTCAAGCGCCGGTTGTTTTTTATTATTATTTCCTCCAGCTCATTAATAATGATAAAAAAAAGCTTTCAAACTCGCCGCCACTTATTATTCCGAGTGGCGCGCCGTTTCACCCAATCCGGCATGAAAGTTCCTTTCCTTCAGAGAACAAGCTAAAGAAGAAAAAAAAAAAGAAAATTAACCTTGCCCGGTTGTTGCCAATGCGCATATGTCTCTCTTTCATTATTTACCCTACGCACCCGACCAGTCCACGCGCGGGGATTTTACGATTCCCATGTGTGAACGCTACGCGCCGCCGCCACGCCGCGTCTCGCCGATTCGCCTTGGCGCGCGTGCCCTCTTCCAGAACCTCTCGCCAAATGGGGTTGTCCACGGGTGGTCCAGCGGCGGCTGTCCTGGCGCCCGCTGTATCGCTGCGTGTCGCCGCGGAGCTCGATTGTTTTTCAATTCCCTTTCCTGCCCCCTCTTCAGCGAGCCCCGCATGAAGTATGGACATGCGTTGGCCGCGCGGGCATGCATCCCGAGTGCATATACATAGTATAGCGGTGCCTATATGTATGTGCGCGCGCCTAATCTGGCCCTGGCGGCCAGCGGGCTTCTTTTCGCGTAGCCGGATTAGGGGCGCGGTCTTGGCGGCCGCTCAAGAGGCATGCTGGCCACCGCGGACCACAGCTGGACTCGGGGCCTTGCCCCCCCTCCCTTTCCGGGACTCCCGTTTTGACGGCGAGTGTCATTCCGCGGTCGGGAATCGTCAAGGGCGCGTTTCGCGTTGGTGTGTACCCGGCTTCCGGTCTGCCGGGTCTTGGCTGCTGTACCGGAATGCACCCTCCTCTTTAAGAATGCCAAAGTGGCCTACTGGGTTCCCCGCTGTCGGAGCTTGTTGTTTTCCTACGCTTATTGGTTGTCAGCAGCTCCTCTGCGCATTTCCAATGCCTTTCTGTTTGTCTCTGGAAGTGGCTTGGGCGAGGTACTCCCTCACGGACGACGGTTGCCTTTCTTTGACATTGGCCGTACCGGCCGTGAAAAAGAATGGAGAAGGTGCGCTGGACGGAATGACGTGAATAGCCTGCGAAACGACTTGCAAATGCTCAATCAGGGGCCACTGCGACGTTTCGCGTTATCGGGTTCTGTGGCACGGACGAGACGGCAGCGCACACGACGTGGAACAGCGAGCAGACGCCCAGTGCGACCGACTGTGGACGACGCCTGCTTTAATGCGGCCAGCAAGTGAATTGTGTTCATACTAAAGTGCAGTCCTGGCCGCGGCGTAGCATCTACGTAGTGGTAGCATCTACTGAGGGCAATAGACAATGGGGCAGCGCTAATTTCGTCGCCGGAAGATTTTTAAAGTGGGATTGAGTGGGTATTTTTGTAAAGATGGATGGAGAAGGTGGCAGCTTAGTACTATAAAAGCGAATCTTGTGTTTCCACTTGCGACTTTTGCCCACAATATACCGCGTCGTGAAGCAACACTGCTTTGCCGCCTTTGGCTCGGTGTCGCATTTAGGAGGAAATACACGTTCCGGATTGAGATGGCCGACAGCCCTGCTTGTGAAGGATGTGCCTGCGAGGAGACGATTGCACAATCCTCCTGTGTGAATGCCCTGCTTTGGCGACCGAAAGCGTACGCTGCGTTGTGCCTTGGACCGCATCGACCCTCGCCCTTTAAGGAGTATAGACACGTAAATTTTAGGTGCGCGTTTTCTTGTTTGTAATGATGCGTAAGGCGTTATGATACATGGACTACCACCTGGTATTCTACCACCGCTAAATAATTTATAATCGCATTTCTTATTCGTGCTGTTTCGGTTTCGCTTTCAACAGCCGAATGAGGACTGTGACGTCAGCGTGTACTTACAGGTCACGTGAGACATTAAAAAGCTGCAATATAGTCGCTGCTTCCCCATTCGTTGTCATTCCGGCTCTTGAGGAAGGCTGGCTTCAGCACTGCAGTAAATTAAAACGATGAAGCAGCGATTTTATGGACGTTTTTTCCACGCCTCAAGTGACACAAAAGCACTCTTCGACGTCACAGCCATCATTCGGTTTTTGAAACCGAAACAGCATGATAGAAAAAAATCCGATCATAAATTCTTTAGCGGCCGTGGGCGAATACCACATGGCAACTCATGCGTAGTAGTGCCTCCCGCATCATTATAGAGAAGAAAACATGCCACCAAAATTAGGTGCCTATATACTCCTTTAACAGAGGATAAGGTCCTGGGGCCGTTGTCACAGCAATTGACTGCCCTCAAGACCTACAAGGCACTGTTCAGCTACCCGGGAGCGGCTAGCTTGAGGGACCAATTGTGAATGCGCCTCTCGCCCGTTCTCCCTTTCCCTTTCCAATCCCTTCATTCGTTTTTCCCAGTGCAGGGTAGCAACCCGCAACCCTCTTCTGGTTAACATCCCTGCCTTCCCCCCCCCCCCCCCCTCTCTCTCTCTCTCTCTCTCTCTCTCTCTCTCTCTCTCTCTCTCTCTCTGTGCTAGCCCCGTAAGCGTCAACGGGCACTAAGGTCACGCGTTTCTACCCACGTGCTTGCCCTGATTTACCCTTTTTTCAGGCTTACCGTCATTCTCCGGCATGTGCCAGATGGCACTCAGATCAGAAGTGCAAGCAGAGGTCAGCCTTTATTGCCTGAGGTGACTGTTCTTGCTCTGCTGATGATGTCCTCCACATTGAATCACCATGTAGTTAGCTTTTCTGTTTTTCCTTTCTTTTTTTCTGCATGCGTAGCCCAAGCGTGCGTGACTCGAAGTGGGCAACTTCTTTGTGGCTATCGCGAAAGTCTGCGACGCATGCAGCCAGCTTGATCGATGCGTCTCTGCGTGCAGCGTTTTGGCTTATCTTCAAAACAGGCTGTCAGCCTTTGTTAACAAATGCCTTACGTTTGCGGTGATTTACCGCGGCTCTGCTGGGGGGTTCTTGCTGACTGCATGGCACTGAGCCACTGATAGCTTCTTCTTTGGGGCTTTCCGTTAAAACAAGAAAGTTATTTTGACATTGGAATAATGGAACACCGATCGACTGGCGACATAGTTTTGTGCGCGTTACAGTAAATTGGGAGGCCTATGCTACAGTGTGTAGTTGATAATAATGACGGCTTCATAGCGCAGGGAAAACGTTCCAATTCGTAAACACTGTTAGAAAAGCGTGTAAAGCTCCTTGTACGCTTATATACGTAAGGGAGTTCCAAAACTGACTTCGTCGTGATGAATGGAGCGATTGCCATCTGCATACCTTTGCACCAATCTAGCTACCTTCCGGAGCGAGTTCTGAGTGCTGTACAACAACAACAACAAAAACGTCAGCTGGACAAGAAATAGTGGCAGACAGGCAGCGATTTGACGCTGTATGATAAGGCTTACATTTCTGAGTAATGTGGGACGGAAATGCAAGTCGCGAAAATTTTTTTCGTCGCTTTAGCTCCGAAGGGGAAGCGAGTTATACGGAAAAGGTGTAGCACGGTGTGGAGCTGGCGCTCGGTGTCAGGGCAGAGCGTTAAGCCAAACAACCGACGGAATGCTAAGCGAAGGAGTTGGGGGCAGCAGCGCTGGTGGCGAGCGTACATACACTGTTCGCCTCGCCTTCATTTCGTGCCCTCGAGTCGTAGGGGTTCAATTTTCGGCACAGTCATTCGAAACGGTCATTACACAGCGAAAGGCCGAGCGCGCATAGTGTACCCGCCTTTTTCCCGGACAGTACTGTCCGGCGATGAAAGAAACGAGTTGCAGAAAAAAAAGAAGCTAAAGTAAATAAGTGAAAACGTCGACTCTGGGATAACGAAATCAAGAACGACAAAGGGACAATCTACGCTCGCCGGCCTGAGAAAATGACGGCCGCGTTTCTTTTCGTTTCTTGTTTTCTTTTCGTTACGGTAGTCAAATGATTTCCCCTCTCTAGCGTTGGCAGAGGGAGAAATAATGGAACATAAAGAAACTAAAATAGATAAAAGAAAAGCCTCCCCCCCCCCCCCCCCCTCTTGAGAATGGTGGCACCGTCAGGTATCTCGAATTCGTCGGGGCCCCTTTTTAAAGCAAACGCCGGGCCCCCTCTATTACAGCTGGCCACCGGCGCGGTGGCAGTAACGCGGCATTAGTAGCGACAGCCGGAATTGAGTAATTCGCGCGACTTGATGGTTCACGGACGGTGCCCTTACGTGTGGCAAAACCCACTCAGTGTGAGGGGCGAAAAATAAGCGAAGCGCAAAGGGAGGAAGAAAGCCGGAGCTGGTATATCGCGCGCGCCGGAAAAGAAAAAAAAAAGGATATGCGCTCGAGCTCATTCTGATTGGGCCGTCGGTGCAGGCAGCAGCGGCGGCCACTCAAAGGGTCATTAAGGAACGCGCATGCAATCGTCGTCGCAGGACCTCGCAGGCAGCTGTGACTGTGCGCGGCCTTCGCGGCGTATTGCCTGTCGCGTATATTCGAGCCGTTAACCCACATTGGAAATGCTTTGCGCTGGCGAGAAAATGCCCGGGCAACCGAGACCCCGCTGGGCCGCCGTGGTATTTCGTTCCGCGTGTAACGCCTCGCGTTCACTCGCGCCGACCCGACTTCTTTCTTTATTTCTCTCGCGCTTCTCTGGCTCGCGTAGACTCCCAGCTGCGCACGCGGCCACTCTGTTTCGTTTCTGTATCTGCCGCTCGCGCGAGGCTCAGAGATAGGCGGCTGAGTCTGGGCGCACGGCTCCCGCGCGCGCTCTTTCGCGGGGCGTGCTATTGCCTTCCCACCTCGGCACCCGTATCGCTATTAGCGTTCTGCATTCTCGGATTTACAGTTACCTTTCCGCTTTGTTTCTGTTTTGATTGCACTGCGTCTTGCTTTTCCTCTCTCTCTGCGATTCTTGCTTCCTTCCGGACCACTTTTCTTCGATCAGGCGCGAGTTTGAATGTTTGTCCCCGTTGTTGTCGGTCCTCTTTCAGTTCAGCTGCATGGTTAAGCGAGTCCTGGGTGCTCTCTGCGTTAACGAAGCCGCTGCGCGCAGAAGCGCTGATAAGAGCGTAGTGGAAAAGCACCCTCGATTTAGAGGCACTCTCTCGAGCAGCTCCGCGGCGAAACCGATCGTTTCTCGAGCGCTCTTCCCCTGGAGCCGCGCCTCCCCTCCGAGGCCGCCGTCAGCGGCGGCAAACTGGTGCTGCGCCTTTGATATTCAATGACCAGATTAGCGATGCTGGAGGCGTACGCGTCTGGTAGCGGCAGCGGGACCGAATGAAGCACACACATACGGCGTGATTAGTTGGGCGTGGTCGGCGGTAAAAAGTTGATACTACTTGCTGGCGGTGGTCGAGCGTCCGCGAACGAGCGGGATGCCGCGACGCACCCCAGCCATCGACACCTGCCTGACACCGCGGAGGTGCCGTAGTGTGGCTAATTAATTACTCGGGGCGTCCGGCGACTTACGTGACTGGGACCGTTCATCGTATGGCGCTGCGGATGGACTTACACTCCGCCGGAGGCCAGATGGGCTGACGTTGTTCGCTGCACCAAGTCCTAAATATGAATGAAGACAGAGTTCGCTCGGCTACGCACACCGCTGACGAACATATTCATTTCCTTTACTGCTTGTGTAGCGTGGTTCCACTTCCCCATCGTAGGTAGCGTAGCGCGAATTTATGGACGCGCTCTGGATACCAAACTGCGGTTACTGTCTATTCAGAAGAAAGCGATATGATAGTGGTCGCAGCAGTAGAAGCTGAACGTGTACCTTTTCGCTGTTTATACGAGGAAGAAACAAAAAAAAAATCCGGAGGCGTATCTTGCATCTTGCCTCCTCCCTCAAGAACGAAGTAGTTCTGGAAGTTGCGAAAGGAATTACGGGGAGTGCGCGGCTATCTACGCCTCTTTCCTTTCGATCACGCATCTACGAGCTTAGTCATCCTCCGTGCGTAGTCGTTTCTCTTTTCCGGCGCTCGCCAGGCAGCAGGCGGCAGTCGCCGTCGTCGCGACCGCATCGGCCTCCGAAGACGGATTTATACGCGGCGCCCGGGGAAGGGTCGTCCCTCGACGCGCTTCGGTGCGATGCGATGAAACGGAGAGAGCCGGCCGTGTTCGTTTCGCGACTGCAAAAATAGCGCCCGTTGTGCGGCGACTGGGGAGAGCGCGGCGGGGCCTCTTCTGCGGAAGCCCGGGGGAGGATGCGGAGCAGGATGGAGATGCTGGGAGGCGGAAGGGGTGAGCGTCCGGCGGGAATTGAACGCGCAATCTGAAGGGGAAAGGGAGGGGGCGGAAGGAGCCCCCAAGAGCAACACTGATCAGTTAGGCTGCGGGCCTGCATGTTTATTCGACCCCTTGCCGTGTTGGTGCTTGCACCGGCTGTTCCTGTTTACTTTCGGCATTTATGCGCACTCCACCTCCGCGAAGACTATGGAGGAGAGCCGTGCGGCAAGATGCATTCCGACGAATCCACCCTGTCCGCATTGTGAACGTGGTCCCTACTCCTACCGCTGTTTAATGGAAGGCCGTGGCGGTTGCTGCGAGTTGATTCGTTTTGGTGTAATTCGCGCTTTATTGTGAATTCGAACTTACCGCCTTGCGCGTTCCTTTTGGGGGACAGAAGTATTTCCAGCAGGTGTTTTCTGTCTCAGCGTTATCAACGATGCTTGCCTCCTTGCATAAACCGGCGCCGGCAAAACAACGATTCCGGCGTCCAAAGAAAGCAGCGCGCGTATACTGCGCAAACAAACACCCGCTGGGTTTCGTAGGGCGCCCCACGGACACACTGCGGTGGAAGAAAACACGCGGATATATGTATGCTCCCGTTCGATTCACCATCGTGCGCCAGCAGCAGCGGCGCCGCTCGACGCCTATTTTTGCGCCCGTGCCAGCGAGGAAGGCGACGCGCCGCAATCTCGGCCCCCGAGAGACCGCGTCCTCTGCGCGCGGTATTGGGTGCGGCCGCAGAGGTTTACGACTGATCTCGAAATACTACTCGGCCCTCCTCGCCTGCGAGGATAGCCGCCGCGCGCGACATGAGTTGTTTCGCGCGAAGCGTATGCGCGCGCGTTCAAGTAGCTTTTGCGCGGATGCCAAGTCTTCGCGCCTTCGGCGCGGGATCGCTTGCGAAAGTCGTCGCGCTTCACGCGCGTCGGAGGTTGCGGGAGACGCCCGGAGGGGCGCTCTCCTTGATTTTGAAACTGTGGTTCTTTCGGCCGCCCGCTCACTCACTCATTCCACTACGGCTGCGTTCGGCTAAATAGGCTAAGAAATGTTCGAGCCTCCCGCGTGACTTGCGCGGAAACAGGTTGGAACGTCTCGCAACAGGCGAACAGATTTCAAAGAATTGGTTCGCTTGTTGCAAGATGCCATAGAAGAGCCACAGTACCACGCCCTTTGACCGTGCTGTGTCATCTTTCTCGGGCCGTACACTCATTATCTTCGACGGGAGCTCGCAAGTACTACATTGGAGGTGACGTGCGGTGGAGAAAGCGATGCAGGCGACTCGGCTTTCCCCAAGACCAGGCGGCAGAGAGCAGCGTGGAAGATACGAAGCCGCCTTCCCGCGTTGGGCTGTGATGAGATCGCTTCGCTAACGGGCGCAGCCAACCTTCGTTTGCTTACATCAGCCCGCGCATGCGCACATCTTCACCTGTGCCGGAGGTGTCGCGAGTGGCCTCTGCCTCCCTGTTCCTTAGTTGCATGCGCGTTCGCCGATGCGCTTCGCCGACGGGAGCAGCAGGGTTGACTGACCTCCGAGTGCGCTCAGCCGCCCGCGAGTCCGTTTGTTTCGCAAGGAGGGCCTCGCGTGCCCGGGCCGGGCTTCTTCCTCGCCGTGTTCCGCGATACACCGGATGGCCGAATGCTTGCATCTGCGTGGCAATTTTTAGATCAGAGCGGCGAGGGGGAAGTGGGGGGGCAGGCAGCTGCCATCATCAGAGATTCTCTCTCCCCCGCTGTCAGGGAGGGGAAAGGCAAGCGGCTGAATTTTGCTTTTATCGCTTTATCATCTCGATAGCCTCCCCCGTATCGTTCGGGAGCCTTTGCTCTCCCACTTATCTGTCTGTGCGACTCTTGTCACGTCTTCCCCGGTGGCGGCGACGCTGTTTGCAGATCGCCTGGCGGGGTTCATCTTTCCATCTGTTCTTGCTTGCGAGTGCTCTGTGGCGTGTGTAGTAGGCGCGGTAGGCTGTTCTCTGCATGAGTCACAACAGAGCGCAGCTTTTCATTGTCCTTGTTTGTGTTTTCTTTTCTGAAACGCACGCGTTGCACAGCGTGTTTTCTTCCTTCCTCTTTTTCGACATCGCACTCATCTCCGCGAGGCACGCGTCATCCCCCCTCTCCTCTCAATTTCCTGCGTTTAGCTGTGTAGACGGCGTCCTGCTGCAGGCTAATTTCTGGATACCCACCGCAGCGCTGCGAAGCCGAGACTGCGCACTCAGCCGGGCCAGCGAGCGTCTGTCACTCAACCCCCGAGTAATGCCCGTCCCGAGAAGCAGTTCTGTCTCTCCGTGCGTCGTTCAGTGCCCGCTCGTGCTGACTGCTTGCGCGTCTGCGTAGACTGCGGCGAGTCTGCTCCGCGGGCTGTGTTCACATCTCCCGCGTACTCTCGAAAAGGCGCCCAGAATAAGCTTCGCTTTTTTTTTTTTCGGCGCTCTTGCCGGTGCTAACGCGCATATTGCCTCTGCATCTGTCGCATGCAGAGTGGCGCAAAGTTTCGTGACTTAGGCGATGATGTAAAAGTGGCCGAAGCCACCTTCCCTGACAAAACACACAAACGACGTTCCGTCACCCGTCTTGAGCGGGACACGCGGCATCCGTGAAGGTGTCGCCTCGTCATATTTTCTGGCTGGAATTTAACGGCCCGGCGTTGTTCGCATTTCCTCGTTCATATTTGCTCACATAGCTTCGATAAAAGATATGTACATGCATTGAATTGTTTCATTAAAGTGCCGAGACAAATTGTATTGACAATGGAACGAGGCTGCCCTGGCTTTGTCACACAATCGTTGGGTAAATCTCTGCAGCAGGAAGTTTCCCGCGGACTTCCGCGCGTGTAAGCGTGGCTGTTTATGTGCGCCTGGGCGGCTATTTACCTGTCAGACCCAACGCCGCCGGGTTCCCCTTCTGTTTCCAGACCACGAGGTGGAGGAATCGCGACCGGTAGTCTGGGAGGCGAGGACGGGGCACCGTTAAAGCGGACGGGAGGGAGTGCCCCCCTCCATTCCTTCCGATGGATGCTGCTCGGCTATCTATAAGGAGGGGCACAAGGGTCGGCAGCGCATGCAGCCTCTTCTTGCCTGACCGCGCTCGCACGGCGTTGACGTTGGCGGAGTCGCGAGACATAAATTTCGGCTCGGTTAGCAACCGCGCCTCGGCTCCAGAATTAGATCGCTTGCTTGACACCGGGGCGGCTGCTTCGCCGGCGCTTCATTTATTTCCCACCGCGCCCGGGGGCCGCTCCGTCTTGTGCTGTGTCTTTTCTCCTTTCTTGCTGCCCGTGTTTCGCGCCCAGATCGCGAGCGCTTATGCGCATTTCCGTGGATGTCTTTTTTTTTTTCATTTTTTCTCAGAACGTTAAATGCGTGTGGAGGGGACCCTGTTACTCTTGGGATACTGTTTAAGAGTGCAGCTGTGACCGTCACCGGAACAGTATTATTGTGGTCGTGCCCTTAAGCAGCCGCATATTACAAGGTGTAATGCATGTTCATATTGTGATCATTTTACGCCGATGTTGAGAAGCGTGGTATTGCGATGTTTAGCCGCCGCTTCGCCCACTGAACCACGTAGAATTGGTCGGCTAGTTTGGTCGCACAATTGACCTTACTGACACATCCCGCCTTACGGTTGTATGTTGTACCGAAAACACTAGCTTGATCAGCAGGGTGTAACAACTGCAACAACCTTATCAGGGCTTTAGCACGCAGCTTCTGCGTGATCGCAGCCGCTTACACCATCTCCGGGCCTGTCCATGAGTTTGCGAATGCGCATTAACGGTCAGACGGTGCGGTTACCTGTGTCGCTTTGGGATTGGCCGCGATATGGAAAGCTGTTCATCCGAAGCCTTCAAGGAAAAATAAACGGCGACCTTCAATGTGATAAAATCAGAAAGGCACTTCGTTCAAAACCTTGGGCATCGAGAACAGCGCGAAGCATCAAGTGCGAATCTTCCCGTCACTTGTGGCTTCTCATCTCCTAACGAAGGGTCAAGAAAGACACTAATTTTTGGTCGAACGGTCTGGTTGTGTTGAATTGGTTTTTGGCCCCACACTTTGGATCTCTATCCAGGAGCATCAGTGTGCTGTAACGCTTTATGCTGTGTCCCAACCTTGAGGAGCCGCTCGCGTTCCTGCCTGATAACGCGGAGGCGAGCCGCGCAAAGATGACGACGACCTTGTCGCTGGTTGTCCCGCAAGACAGCGCACGTGGCCCTGTAACCTTCGACCGCGTGCTGGCCGCCTAGAAAGTGAATTCGAAGCTTCAGTTGTGTGTTGGGCTTCGTTCAAGCAGGGTACATTAGCGCGTCGCCAAGTGTATGCTTGAGCTGGTCCCCGATGCGAGCCCACATGAAGGGAGATTGACTGCCCGAACCTTCGCAGTAACCGTTTCTTCCCCACGGCGCCGTCCCGCGCTGTGGCCAACGTGTTGCTCTTGGCTCGACTGCCGGGGCCGGGAGCAAGAGTCGGGGGGATTAGGCCGCTTCAAGCGCCGAGATGCTGCGGCAGCCAGCCGCACTAAGCTTGACTCCTCGTCATTGCGAGAACACCGGGGCCTTTTCTGCTTGAGTGCTGCGCCGACTCGTTTCACGGACCCGCCGGAGTGGTGAGAACCGGCCCGTTCCTGTCGCCCTCTTGGGGTTTCTTCCACCTTCCGATTCTCTCTTAAGCTTTATCTTTCGGGTGTTCTGTGAGCATCAGGAGCGGCAGTAACTGAACGATCCAAGGGGCATGCTGTTCATAAAGAGTATCGCTTCTTTCTTTACCTATGCTGCTTCAAAGAAAGATGGCGTAGCCGATGCTCTTATCACACACAACGTGTAGGCCACCGGATGCGTGCCGATCTTTTGAACCTGTGAGAGACTGCGCTGGGAAAGAAAACAATGTGGTGACTGTGAGAAGAGAGATGAGAATATGTACACGTCTTTCGCGCGCATACATTGGGCACATCACTAGTGCATGCCCCACTGTCGCAGTTATGCCACGAGTGGAACAGTTCGGGGAGTCCGCTAGTCCAATTAAATGCAAGTACTTTATCGTGAATGCGATGTCTAACGGAGCAAGCATGCACGAGGACGTGCAAATATCAGGCCGGAATAGCGCATTACACACGCCTGGTAAAATTTAGATAAATATAACTGAGAATTTTAAAATAAAGATATGGGGTTGAGTAAAAGGGGGAGGGAAAGTGTGTGTGTGTGTGTGGGGGGGGGGGGGGGGGCATTTAGATGGCCTCATATATATGCGTAATGCACCAGCATGTAACAAAAACATACTGAGCACTAGACGAAAGAGCGTGCTGTGTGACGACTGTTAATGAGGCCTTACAAATCGGCTCGATGGTTTTGGAATTCGACGGCATACGAAGAATGTGGACAACTGCGCGCGGACAATGCACTATTTGTGTCGCATATGTACTACTGCAATCTTGTCTGGAGCTCCACAACCATTATTAATAAGCAAACAATTTTTACAATAAAAAAAAAGCATTATCCGGCACATCGGGAATAGCGAGCCCCTAGCACATACCGGTCCGCTATTCTCGACCTATAATGTCATCCCTGTTTTTTTTTCATTATACGACTAATGGGTTTTACGCATGTATTATTTATTGTTTGCACAATTGCTTCGATTACTTTTTAATTGCCACCGCATCCCCATAACGCTACTAACACGTTGTCTTTACAACAAACACGGAAAACTGTCACATTCCTCGTTTTCGAACTGGTTACAAGCACCAATCATTGCAAAAAAAATGCTCCTTCAACTCTAAACATTTGTAAATTTCATTTCAAGCCCACATTAAACCATTATAGGTAACAATTTCTAAACACATTGTAAAAAATAGGAGAAAAAAAGGGGGGCAGGGAAAAATCAACACAAACCTAAGTGTCAATTCTTGTAAAGCGTTTGCTGTTTGGATTGTGCAATATTTTTGGTCTAAGAATTGAGCTTTATTGTGTGATTTTCCTAAGGAAAGGGTTTCACTTTACGTTTTCTTTTCACTGTTACACGTGTGAGGTGTTTTCATGTAGTACACGCTGCTTGACAGCGTGTATAACTTGCTGTTGAAACTTGTAATATTGTTTGTTGTCATGTATTAATAGCTGTGTACTAAACACTTTGCCGATAATATTGTCCCACTAGCACTTCCATAAATAGCCACACGTTTTGTACTCGTGTGTACTAGTGTTTGAACGTGTCAGCATAGTTGGTTTTCTTTTTCTCTTGTTGCTTTCAATCAAAGCATTCCCTCTGCTGTACCTTGTTATGGTCTCTTGGGTCTCGTCGAGCTGCCTGGAGCAGCTCTTTGCCCAGGAGTTTCAAACATATAAGGTGAAATAAAATGGATTGAATTGAATTGTTATGGGCATGACACAGAACTGAAGCAATCTCTTTCAGTTGAGGATCACAGAACTGTTGCTATTGTCATTTGCTCTCTCTCTCTCTCTCTCTCTCTCTCTCTCTCTCTCTCTCTCTCTCTGTGTGTGTGTGTGTGTGTGTGTGTGTGTGTGTGTGTGTGTGTGAGAGAGAGAGAGAGAGAGACTGCTACGTAACAAGCCGTTAACGTTAAAGTACTTTGTTAGTGCCACGTGCACTGGGAACGAGTGTGTGTACCCGGCCACGTGCCACTTGCTGTCTGGCGTTACACTAACGATTAGAAAATGGTGTAGTCAGGTTTTCGTGTAGTATGTTTTCTTTCAGCAGAGCTGGAAACCACATTTCATCACATAACACGGCGAGTTTGTCAAACGCGTTGCAACGTGCTAGCTGCGGTGACGTCAGACGCAGCCGATCTGCAAAGACACGTCTCCAACCGCAGTCGTACGATTCTGCGCGGCGCGCTCCAAAGATCGCGTTGTGCGTCGTTCGAAAGTGATTGACCTCTGTAAACTTGGGCCGATTCTGGTGTTCCGTATCAAGGTATTGTGGGCTGTGTTAGTTTTAGTCCTTTGTTCTTCCTGCCCTGTTTGCGCTGTGAAAGTGCAATGGCCATATAGCTCGAAAAAAAAAAAGTAAGAACAAGATACGTTCGAGCTGCCTCCAACCTGACCAATATCGCTCGCGCATTCTATCGGCGCGCTTCACAAGGAAGCAGGCGGCAACGCCGTGCTCGTGTCGGTACGAGCAATTGTGTGATCGATACTGTTAGAGCAGAGGACGGTTAGGGAGTTTTTTCTGCATGTTGTCGATATCGTTGACACACGACACGCGTACGAACACGCGCACACGTCACCCACACTCCCTGACGCCGTATGCGTACGAGAATCCATTTGGACGTGAAGAATGTCCTCGTGGTAGTGTTTGTCCTCAACTGGCTCTGCTTTCGGAGCTGCAGCCACCAAGGGCGCGGCAGCCGCATACAGCGACTGGACGTTTCCGCGGCGGTTTTTCTGCGTAAGAGAACCTTGGCGATTGTGCGAATAAGATTCGTTAGATTAGCGGGGTGTAGTTAGCTTCGGCACTCTGATTTTATTCCGATTTTTTTTCTGCTTACAAACTGAGCCGTAATGGAAGAGGTGAATGAAAAAAAAAAAACGAAAGAACAACCAGAGGCACGAATGCCGGCTGAGATAACCTTCTAGCATTAAACTGCCTTCCTACGCACCCCCTGTGGCGTGCTCTCGCTGGTCATCTGGCATATCAACCCCTGCACGACCCCCGCTTTGCTTCTAACGGCCTTGGACGTGAGATGCCCTCCAGGAGCAGACTTCATGCTCGAGTTTTACTGACGGAGGCAGGTGCGCCAAGCAAGAAGGTTCGCGGAGTTCACGGCTTTGTCGTTGTACTAGCAATATACGTCCGCCTTAGCAGAAAACACATTGACGGCACCGCTTGGCGTTCACGTGTAATCATCAAGCGAACGTGGACTCCTGCCGTGTTCACCTGTTTGTTGGCCGACAGCTTGTGTCTGAGGCGCATCAGCGCTCCGGGATCGCTGGGCCGGACCGCGTGACACGCCTCTTTGCTGTGCGGGTGGTGTCAATGGGCGCCTGAAGCGACTACCGAGGAACAAGCCGCGCGGCCAGATCGGTCGGCCGAGAGAGGGAGGAGAGCCTTCCGCAAATTCTCGCCGGACGATGACCCTTCGTCCGGGCGTTATCGCTCGGCGCCGGCGCGCGATATCAGAGGTGTCCCTTCTTATTTTATTATCGCGCGGTCGCACCTTAGTCCCCGCTCCTTTTGGCTGGCGCTCGACGGACGATTGCGACCCCATCTGCGCACCCTGCGGCCGCGGGAACCGCTATGCGCCCAATTTGCTGTTTCGCCGCTTGATGAAACAGTGCGCTGTTGGAAGCTGCTGTAACACTCATCGGGAATACGGCCAGTGCCGTTTGTCATGACAGCAGCGTCCATGCAGCGGTGGTTGTTGCGTGCGTGCGCCACTCAGAGGCTGCAGACGTCGACTTATAGCTGGTGTGCTACAGCTGTGTTTCGTTGGGCACCGGGACGTCATTTCTAGCGGCGATTTCTACCTCTATGCGAAATGGGGAGCCGGCGGTGCTGATAAGCACCGACCTCTTCTTACGAGTCTCTTTCATTAATGATAATAATAGTAATTAAAGGCTGTAATCTGGCAGCATGCTACGAACGTGGAGCTGGTGATCTTTATGAAACCGACTAGGGAGATGCGCATGCCATTTCATGTTCCATCACTTGCTTCGCTTCGGTGGGACATTCGGCGTCTTTATGTGAGGCTAAATGACTTCTCCTACCCTGAACAGGGCGCTTTTTAAAGGAATGCTTGTTTGTAGTATCCTAAGCCGTTGAAAGTCATTTTGATAAATAAATGACTGCCTTCAGACCCTTTTCACGAGCATTTCATCCCCGAAAAACCTCCCTGCCGTGGCGGTCGAATTTCGATGGAGGCGAAATTCTAGAGGCCCGTGTACTGTGCGATGTCAGTGCACGTTAAAGAACCCCAGGTGGTCGAAATTTCCGGAGCCCTTCACTACGGCGTCTCTCATAGTCTGAGTCGCTTTGGGACGTTAAGCCCCCATAAACCAAACCATCCCCGAAAAACCGAGCGTCAGGCCGGGGGAAATCTTGTACCGATTGGAAAACCGGACGGTACATGGTGGCACTGGGCATCGAGCCCGGCGCCTCGCGAACGCTAGGCGGACTCCCTACCACAAGGCCACCGCTTCCTTTGCATTTCTCCTCTTTATTTATAGACGCAAATACATTAAACTTGACTGAACTCACGAGCGCAGTGTTTCCGTGCCCTTGTCTTGTAGCAGTTCAATTTTTTTTTTGACTGACCTCCAGGCAGCCGTAAATTAACTGTTGCTGAGGCGGTGGGCCCCAAATAAAATATAACGAAGCGCTGTCAAAAGCGGAAATTATTGCTTACAAGAAAGGGCTTGCAAGGTTTTCTGGGATGGAAGCGGGCTTCACTAGTTTGCCTTTATTTCTTTGTTTTTTTTTTTTAATTTTCGAAGTGAGATTGTAAGAGCTGAGTCTCCAGCACCGAATGTTCTTTCTCATTTTTTTTCTTTTGCCGAAAGCAGGAAAGTATCAGTAAAACTTGGCTCTGGGATAGCGCGTTCCAGCACGTGGTCCAGCACATTTTCTAAGTAAAATTGACAGTAGGGTTGCTCTGCGTCGTATCGTTTTTTTTTTTTTTTTCGTTTTTCCGTGTTCGTCTTTTTTCGCGCTGTTGGGCTTCAAAAACAGGAAAGGGTGAAACCTTCGCCATAGGAGATTTCTGCCCAACTCACACACAAAAAATAAAATAAGATGAACAATGTTGCTGGTCCCCTTGAGAGAGAGAGAAAAAAAATCGCCTCGCACCACAGAGGCGAAGGCTGTGCAGGAGGAGCTGCGCTCTCAGAACGGGTTTGCTGCGATTAGTTTTTAGGGACGGTCTGAAAGCATGGAGCGCTGCTCGGAACTGGTTTCCCTGAGCCGCGACCGTCGGAACAATAGCCATTCTCCCCAGCGTGTTTTGATGACCTTTCTCCCAAGCTACCCCCTATGCTCCTTCCTTTTCCGTCTCCCCTTCGCTCTGTGTATTTGATTTTTTTTTTTTACGAGCATGCCTAGAATGCCAGGAGCAGTGCTTAGGAAAGAGTGGATTGTCACTTGTTCCTTCGTATATATTTATTTATTTAGCGTTTCTCCATTTCGTTCCAACCATTCCGGCGCTTTTTGTCCCACGCACCTGGGATAGCTGGGCCCTAGATGGTGAGGTGGCCGATCCTCGGATAAGCCGAAGGGAACAGTTTGTGCGGATTACAGTTCATTGTCCCCTGCTCGTTGTGTTCCCGCAAGCACGTTCTCCTCGAGTTGTGGTATGCGAGCTGTCTTGCCTTTGTGTCGTGTCCCCTTCAGGTTGAATCTTGTCAGGTGCTTGGGGCAATTGATGACTCAGTTGACTGTTATCGCTGCTGGGATCGTCACCCGGCCCTGTCAATAACTGACGAGTTTGTCAGTTTCTGACGAGCTTGCTGACGTTCACATTTTTAGCGATTTTGCTGTTGCTGGGGAAGTTCCCAATGGAGGTAGCAATCGCCAGGTTTTCTTCTCGGAATCTCTATTGTGCCTGCATTGGAGAATTTCTTGGAAACTTGCAAAGTACCCAAACTCTGAATAAGCTAAGGCCCGCCCTCCATGACGGACAGTAAATTTCCCATGGGATCGCAGTGCATCCGGCTTGCGCGCTGCCGCATGACCGCGCACGTGCAACTGCCCCTATGGGCACTTGCTACATGCAGGTGCATGCCGTGCGTTGTGTCGCTGGACACGAGAAGGAAGGACACGATACTCAACGCTGACTCTCAGTTGAAATTATTATGGACTGACCAGCTGTTCTAAAATATATACTGGCCGCTAGAATTGGAAAGCTGGTGAGCACATGTCATGCGCAAGGAAGAAAAGATGCCAAGGGACAACTGGCGCGTGTGAGCATTCACAGTCAAGGCGACATTTCTCCTTTTGCGACAGTGCTGCAGAGGGTGCGCTGATGCACTCATAAAACCTTTCTATCAAATGTGCTTCTGTTATTTCCCTTGGCAACGAGTCCCTGCAGTGCTCGGCTGCATGGCCCGAGATGAAGACACGTGTAGTGTCGTAATCATGCTCCTTTAATCTTTCATTCAGACATACGCCTGTTTGGGCAGTGTATTTCCTTCCACGGGATCATGGCCATAGACCACTTCATTACCTATGCAATGTAGAACCCAACTAGCCCCAGCAAGTTGTTTCGTCGGGCATGCTGTCTAACCGTACTGCTTTCTACTATATTCCTAAAGCTCGCCCTTCCATTAGTAGCCTCGTTCACAAATCCACCGCGAGTGAGACTGCGCCTTTATTCGGCCCCTTATCCGAAAGCTTTTCCGCCTACCTCTGATTACGCCGTGTGCAGCAAAGTAACTTGCGCCTGCGAAACAATTCCGTTGCCAAATTTGGAACAAAACGCCGGCAGATGATCTAACGCGTCGTGCGTGCCGGAGCCATCGTCCTAATGACGGGGCGCAAAGCTTGCAGTCCGCAGGGACGTCAGGGGAAACACGCCGTCGGTAAAAATCTCGCGGCGCCGGGTCAACTGTTTGTCGCGCGTTGTTTCGCTTCGCGCGCGTCAACTCTATCGGCGTAAGCCCCGCTGCAGAAACAGGGGGGAGGCGGGCGGTGTGCCTACGCGCGCGCGTTGCTGGGGGCGTTGGTTCTCCGCGCCGAAGTCCCGCAGCTTGCGCAGACGTTATAATTTCATTCCGGGTCTCTCTCCCGCGAAAATTAAGGTAGGCGAGGCTGGGCGACACATTGTTTCCGCTCCTGCACCGCTCGGGGGGAGGCTGCTCGGGCACCGCGGCGATCGATATTCGGCCGCTTGTTGCTGGTGTTTACCGTGACGCACGCCTACCACTATGTGTGCGTTCTGCGAGTTGGTGTTCGCCGCACTTGGGTCTCTGCGCCGGCTGTCATGGGCGACGCTGTTGTGTGCGCGTTCTGCGCGTGTCGTTGTCTTCCGCTGTCAGTGCGGGGCGTGAGCCTGGTGGCAGGCTGTGCATCTGCCACTATCCCCGGCCCTCATGTGCCGCATAAACGGGAAGAGCCTAAGTATCGGAATCGATGCCGATGAAAGCCCGTTCTGTGCGTTAAGATCTGTGTGCAACCACACACCACGGCAACCAACCAAGCACCGCGGCGGCAGACTGAACAAAGGCCAGGAATGCAGGGGAGGAAGGGGTTAGTATAAATGCAAGGAGCAAAAGTGATTCGGTACGCGAAACAACGAACCAAGCCACAGCATGGCGCAGTCGTGCACACACACTCAACACTGTGTTGCCAAGACTCTTCAGTAAATGTTAGCGAGATTTAGCATACCGGAGACGTACTAGCGGAGACGTATACCGGTTTTACGTAACGAAGCTGCGCATGCGCAGTGGATATTGCGTGGCTGCGTAGGACCATTGCGCGTGCTCAATGGTCGTCCGTAAGCAGAGTATACGTCTCCGTTAGTATGTCTCCGGTATGCTAAATCTCTCTAACATTCACTGAAGAGTCTTGGCAACACAGTGTTGAGTCTGTGTGCACGACTGCGCCATGCTGTGGCTTGGTTCGTTGTTTCGCGTACCGAATAACTTTTGTTCGTTGCATTTATACTAACCCCTTCCTCCCCTGCATTCCTGGCCTTTATTCAATCTGCCGCCGTTGGGCTTACAACACCCGTGGCAAGATGTTCGATGCGATTTTGTCTCCTCACCTGCGCTGTTTTTCCTTTTCTCGATACAACTCTGAACACGCGGGGCGTTGTTTATTGCCCGTGCGAGTGGGATAACAAAAAAGTAGAAAAAGACGAAGGGGAAGAAACAATGAAACGGAAAGTGATCACGTCTTTCGCGACAAGTTTTCGCGATCGGCGCGTCGGTCCGTACGATGCACCTTCCTCGTAGTGTTCGGGAGAAAGCTTTGCGAGGAAAAAAAAGGGTGGGTGGGTGCGCCGCTGGAGCAGATTTGCATACGTCCGCGCTAACTCACCGCGAGGAGATTACCGCTCATTCGGCGGCCGCATCCTCGTCCCGGCGCCCGCTTTCGTCGACGTGGGTGTTGTCATCCATCGCACACTGTTTGCGCTGCGCTTGACGGACGGACATCGCTCATCACCGCGCCGACTCTTCCTCCCCGTGCGGTGTCTGCAGCGCCTCTGGCGGGCTACGCCATTTTCCTTTCTTATCACCCTTTGTTTCTCGGCTCGCACCGCTGCGGCTGTCCTCAGACGCGTCACCGTCAGGCGCGCAGAGCTTCTAGAAAACCACTCTGAATCCCTCTCGTCGAGCTTGAAATTTCCCTGCTCATGTGCGTCGCCGATCACTTATATGCCGGGCACCTTACTCATTTTTTTTTTCTGCATCTAGCGTAATAGCTAATGGGGCTTATTACTTTTACTCCGCCTGCTAAAGACGTATCCCGCAGCTGTATTGACCTTGACAACTGTGAACTTTTTTGTTGGGGGGGGGGGGGGGGGGGTGCGTTCAAGGTAAGGTATTGACCGAAGTTGAGGTTCGCCTCCCATTTTAACTGTTCCTTTGACACTGTTCTCGGAAAGAACCTCAGCACTGTAGACATCGCAGCGTCCGAATGTACAGATTGAGTAAAGGAATAGTGAGTGCGGGTGGCATCGCATCGCGAGATCGTAGACAGTCGACGCCTGTTAAGCGGCGCAAAAAACGTGCCCAACGAGTGGAAGCTGGGAGGAGGAGGGAGCCTGTGGGGAAGTGGTGGCGCGTGGGTATTTTTCTTGGCACGGTGGGCGAGATTAAAAGAGCTGTCGACAGGGTTTCTGCGAATCTCGTCGAGTAATCTGCGCATAGACCTGTCGTCGGCTGGGGATTATCTGCCGCGAGACGACCCCGCAGCTCTGAAGATGTCCCCCGCCCCTTCCCCCTCGCGCACACCTTGGCAGGAAAAGAGCGAAAACCGCCGACGCGTCGTGAGCGCTCGCTCGCACCATTCCATCTTTCGGCGCGCGCGCTCACATCTCGGAGGCGGCCCTAAGCCGGCCACGTGTCTTGCGAGTGGCTCTGACGCGAGCACGTTTCCTCCGGCGGGCCCTGGCGAACGCCGTCTAAGCCGCACCACGTCGTGAGAAGTCAAAACAGAGCGTAAAGCGGTAACCGCATGAGGCGATATTCCTTCGCGATACGTCGCGCGATGACGCCGCCGTCGCCCATCGCTGTCGCTGGCGCAAACCGCACGAAGCGACGGGACTCGGCGTCGGAGCGGCGCGTTTTCAGTGTTGCTCGATTGCGGCCGCTTCAGCGTTCAGTCATTTTGTGTTAATTAACGCGTAGAACAACGCTCTTGAGGCTTCATACAAGATAAAACACAATAAAAACATTGAAAAATATATTTAGGTAATAATTTTATTTTTAGTCTACACAAAGTTACGTTACGCAGAAAAGTGCGCCCGAGGGACGCTGCGATGAGGCGCCAGGCGACATTCCTGCGCTCTTGCGACTTATAGTGCGTGTAGGACATACCCACAGCGCCCTTTACTTTCGAACTTCATTAATGAGCATTTCATTAAATTCTTGCATAGCTGCCATGGTGAGGGATGCGTCGGCTGTTGCTCCGCGCGGAAAGCCCACTGAAAAAAAAAAAAAAAATCGACTTTCGCGCGCAAGACGGATCGGAAGTTACTCACCCGCAAGGCCTACCGTCATTGGCTAGTCTCGCACGGCACTTCCGGGCGATGGGCGAAATTTTTTGCAAACCCAGAACCTGGGCGACGCGATGAGCGACTGTGCTTCGGCGGCCCTCAGCCCATCGCGCGATGCCATCGCGCGGCGTGTCGCCGCGAATTTTCGCCTCATGCGGTTACTGCTTTATAGAAGGAAAGCAATCGCCGCTTTAGTCTGTTTCGAACCACAATGGTTTAATCATTTCGGCGGCCAAGCCGAATTTCGTTTACTCTAAAATAGTCTTTTCTCTCTGTGTCTTCCCCCAAATCTCTCTCTCTCTCCGAAGGAACCGAATTCGACAGCGTCATGATCTGTGCGCATGCGCGCAGCGGCCTCAGGACTGTGTCGCGCATGTCCACTCATCGCTGCGAACTTGGTGATCCACGCCGAAACACTCTCGACACGAAAGTAGTAAAAGGGGGGAAGTTGGGCTCTAGTTTAATCCCTTTGCATGGCAGGGTACGCTGCCCAAGCCCTGGGGTAGACTTGGACCGCAAAAAAATACGGAATGTTTACGGTTGGCAATGGCGCCTTCAAAACATGTAAAGTTCAAGCAGTTAGGAATATTTTAAGCGAGGTTTCAGCCTCCTCTATTTGCTAACCTCAAGACCTCCGGTGCCGCGTTTAAAAGCCTCCTCCTATTGGAAACAGCATCAAGTTACTATGCTTTGCAGCGGTAATATACCGTCTGCTGCTAAGAGTAAGCATTCCGTATATTTAGTGATCGAAATCTCCGCAATTGGGCAGCATATCCTGCCCTAAAAGGGTGTGCCTAGACGACAGCTTACTCCCTTTTTAGACCGATATAGGCGTATTTATGTGGATGAACGTAGCGCTAAGGTACCCTCGTACTCTCTTTAAACGCTGCCCTCTCAGTAACTAGCCTGCCACCGTACAAAGCCACCCTGCTCCCCAATTACCTGTCATTTTACTCCCTTCTCGCCATATTTTCTCGCTTTCTTTTCGCCCCAGCCATCCTTTCTGTCAAAGCGCGTTTAAAATGTGCGCTGGGAGATAGAGGTGACGCATCATTTTTTTCTCCGAAGCCTTCCTCTCCTACGTCTATGGAGATAGGCAAGGGCGCTTGCATGGTATTCGAGACAATAAATCAGTTCGATTCGCCTGCACTACGTGAACTGGTTCTCGCGGTGCTGCACTTCGCCATTCGTTTCAGCGGTGCAAGATGGCGTCGTCTGCACGACGCCATTCGTTTCAAAAAAGTGCAGACGTTGTGCAGGTCTTGTTCAGGAAAGTGCAGGAAAACTGTGCACCTCCTCGATGGTCGGTGCCGAAATGGTGCAGCTGTAACCGCCATGGAAGCAGACGACGGCTTGCGCTTTGCGATAAACGGCGGATATACTCTAATTATTCCACTCGTCGATGATAACAGTGCCTCACACGTGCCCGCCGACTCTCATGGAACGTGAGTGGCCACCCGAGAAGGTGGGGACGGCGGCCCTCGCCGGCACCTTGCATCTCTCGACCATCATGCTCTCGACGGACCCGTAACCGGCGTCTTTTCTTTCTACTAATAAAGTTATATTAGTACTCGAAGCCGGTTATGCTAACTACAAAGTAAACACGTGCATGCAGCGCATGATGCACGCTGTTGCAACAACCGCTTAGCATGCAAGTCGGTGCGCGCGGACGCCTCAGTCGTGTTCAGTAAAAGAACACACTTAGCTGCCGCAAGGTTGCATCGAGGCTGATTCATGGCAACACTTCTCTGCGATGTGCTCTTTGAAAATTCTTCACGCGGTTCGGGATGTTGGCTGCCGTTGATTTGGGCGCCACGCTGCTGGCTGCAATTTGGTGGCGACGCCAAGGCTAGCAGACGACCAGGCGTGCACTCGACCATTCGTTTTGGAAGTAGGCACCACTTTTGAACTGCTGGAACTGTCGCTGGACGCTCGCGGCACCGCCACGGCGCTTTACAGAACTGGTGCAGAGAGTGCAGGCGAATCGAACGGACCTAATTTATCCTTTGTAGTGCACCGAAGCAACATTAAATAAACTACAAGTTTACCTGACACTCTGACATTTGTTTATACCTGTACCAAACTTTACAGCTTGAAACGCGCACAGCATTAAAAAAAAAAGAGGGGGGGGGGTTTGAGCTCCAAAACGCAGCTAGAGTTCCGTCCCCCCCTCTCTCCTAGTCTTCCTTTTTTTTTACTTTCTTGCCCCAGAATCGAAGCCACCGGGCCGACAAAAACCGGCCTCTCCGCCCGGCCACATCCCTCGCGTGTCACGCGGTATCAGTTTCGCCACGCATGACAGATGCGGAATTCGCGGGCCTCGACGTAACGCGTCCTTCTCCCGTTGCACCGCGAGTGAAGCCGGTCCGGCAGAGCAGCAGCGCGACACTCTTTTTCCGCGCCCCGTTTTGTTCCCATCATAAAGCGTGATGCCGGGCGCGGCAGCACGCGCGTTGTCGGCGTCATTTGCGCTTCCGTTGATTGTCTCTGCGCGCCTCTGTTTGTGCCCGCCGCTGCAGCCACGATTCATATTGGGGAGGGGACGCGGTGGCAGTTGCCGGCACCCACGAGGGAAGGGAGGGAGGCAGGCAGGGCGCATTTCGCTCGCCTCACCGAAAATGGGCGCGCACGTATAAAATAGGTAGGCCGCGGTAGTAGCCCGGGCCGGCCAGCGCTTTCCTTCGCATTTCTCTTCGTTTGTTGTGTTCTCCCTTATCCGCCTCTCCCCCTCGCTCATCATTGTTTCAGCCGCCTTCTCCCCCCGCGCCTATACGGTTCCACTCTTTACACGCGGCAGCTCTCGCCTCTGCTTGCTTATTGCGTGCACCGTATTGTTTTCCCGGGAGACTTCTGTCGGATCTAAATCTTCCTCCTTCGCGTGGTCGCCCGCGGGGCTGCCCGGTGTTTCCCGGTTTTCCCCGTTTCTTCCCGCGAAAAATATCCCCTTCATCCACGCTTTGTCCCCGCTTTGATTCCCGCCAAACGCAACGCAACTGCAAAGTTGTTGGCGGGAACCTTAGTTTGGATGTACTCTTTTCCCGTCGCATCGCCCTCTGGCTGGGGCACGCGCTGGGCAAAAGTGTTTATGAGGGGAGCCATTTGCGCGATGGAGGGAGCGGGCGACACGGGCGAGAGAGATTTGGTAGGGATGTCGGGAGAGCGTCGATTGTAATTCCCCACCGCCCGGGGACGCTTGTTTAGGCTTACTATCGCGCTCGTTTTCGTTTTGCCAGGGACCGTTGTTTCGCGCTTCCCCTTCTTCCCGCCGCGTGCCCCCCCTCCTTTCCGCCGCTAGCGCCGTAGTTTTCGCGCTCTGGCCGTCGTGATGGAATAGAAGATGCAAAGGGTGGAGGGGCGCTTCGTCGCGCTTCACGGTTACGCGAATGTTTGATGCTTGCGCGTTCATGAAGATGGCGGAGGGTCGCCAAAATTTCATATATCGGTTGACAGAACGTTGCCCGGGAGCGGGTGATTTCCCGGTCCGTGTTTTGCGTTCCCGTTTTTGTTTTCGGGAAAGCGAGGGAGATAGGTCGGCGCGTGCGTAATTCTTTTGTCTACGCAGCCCGTGCTTCGTGTACAGGCGCGGGCGAGGCCAGGACGCGGAGGGGGGAAATCGGGGGGCGAAACGCAGTCAGAAATGCGGCTACGGAAAGGCCGCGATCTGAACGTGACGCTTGATGCGGGTTTGTCGCGCCCTGGCAGCAGGAGAAGGCCGGGCGGAAGGGAGGAGGAAGTGCCGCGGAATGTAATGACGGGGTTTCCAGGAGCGCCTCCCCATCTCTCCCTACATATTGGGTGCTTTGCGTCGTCGGTCTTGCCGCGCTGTTTTCTTGGCGCGAGTGTTGTATGCGCGCGTCCACTCTCTTTGTTGCGACCGGGCGAGAGGGAAATGAATGGAATGGAACGGTAACGCGGAGTAAGAAAGGGTAGCTTGCACTGCGACTTCCCTCCCTCGCCTCGCAGGGTTTCCCTAATAAGCGGAAAAAAAGGTAGCGTTTTCTGTGGTTGTGCAATCGAAGGGGACAACGGGGAGAAGGACATAAAAGCTGGCAATGCAGGGAGGAGGAATAGGAGGACTGATGTCGGGTGCGCGCGATGTTTCCCGCGCGGGCGCGATTTGCGGCGCGGGGATTATTCGGCGCGTGCTGGCTCCGCTATCGCGCCTCGCGCGGGCGTCCTTTGTTTCAGCGCGAGCCAGCGGCAGGCCCGTGTCCTCGCTCGGATGCGCTTCGCTCCCTGGTCCAGTCTCTTTCGCTGCTCGCTCCGCTCTCGCCCCAGCGTGTGGCCGCGTGCGCATTTTACGCTGGCATAACGCATTTTGCGACTTCATTGACTTTTACAGAAGACCTCTGTGGCTGCTTGGTGAACGTGCTAGGCGTCGTCACGAATGTAACGTTCGTAATTCCACCTTTTGGAACTTTGAGAAAGGAGCATATTATCTCGTGGCCTTTTTACGTTTACTTCCCTATGTGTAGGCAGTCGTGTGGTAGCGCCATTCAGTATCCTCAACTACAGTCAGATACAACTCAAGAACAAAGCGGCAGATGGCCCTCAAAAGGAGGCCGTCCAGCCGATGGCGTCGTCCGATTTTCATGGCGCCGTGGTTAAGCCGATTAAGCCGTAGTTATTCCCATTTCATCGGCCACTTCCTGGGACGCCAGCCTTAGCACGTCTGATGGGATTGACCTCGACGTCATCAGAATCTGTCGGCGCTATTGGCTTGATGGTCTCCTTTGAGGGGCATCTGCCGCCTCGTTCTTGAGCTGTGTTCGACTGTAGTGGCTCGCCCTCGAATGCGTGTCTGCCGACGGCAGAGACCTCGTGTGTCGGTTCCATGGGCGAAGCTTTCCACTGCCTCCAGGTGAAACGTGGCGCGTTGCGGAGCTGCATGCTCATTATCGTGGGGCTTTAATGTCGTGAGGACGAAAGGCAGTGTATGCGGACGCAGGGACCAGTGCGCAATATGTCCACATGGCAGAGCACGGCTTTGGATGAAACTCGTGCAATCGACGATCAAAGTAATATTTGTTGTCATCAAAAGCTCGCTGAACCGGCGTTATGCTTATGTATTTGCTATCAAACTCGCCCTTCATTTACCGTGTGGACGCGACCATTCTGCAGCCGCATTCGTGCCTGACCAAATAAAAACACGAGTCAGGAACGAAATAAAACAAACGCTTGGACCAGGCGAGTACTATCATGAGCAATATGAGCAGGAACACGGGAGCGCGTGACAGATAGCCTCACACCAAGTCGTGGCGATGCACGGCGGCCGCTTTTAGCAGCACTGTGGAGAGGGTTCTGCTGCGTTGCCTGCTTCTTAAAAATGGAAGAACACACCACCCTTTCCACTTTGTTTCTGAAAGTGGCCGCCGCGTATCGCTTCAAGTAGGATTCGAGGCTATCAGGCACGCGCTCCCGTGTTCCTGCTCATGCTCATGGTGGTTTTGCAGCGAGAACTGTATCGGGGAGGTTCCCCGATGCCTACGCGTACGTCCGCTCACGTGACCCACCCCTGCACGTGCCTCACTCGTAGCTCTCTGACATGATCGGGTGACTGACTACCTTGGGCACGCCGCCGGTGCCAAGTGCCTCGGTTGTTCTTATCGGGTGGGAAACGCGTTGGTAAGACGCCGCCAAACGATTCGGCACGCCTCGTAAGGCTTTAAATAGGACGGGACACGCTCGGTACGCTCTAAGCACGAATACTTCTGTATGGGAATAAAAAGGGCAGTCAGCTGTCCTCTAGAGCACTCCCTTTTATAAAGGGGAGTGGGCTAGAGGAAACTTTACTCTTTGGGAGAGTTGAAAGGGAAGAGAAAAAGAAAAGCAATAATGTTTGCGCTTGCTCTCCCCGAGTGTCGCGATTTACGTAGGATTGCTTATGCGTGACCAATTATTCTGCCGACCACTTCCACGTATTACTTTCAGTGCGGGGAGCGCTTACATAGAGAGCGGATGCGCGTTGAAGGTTGAGATGTTGACGCATGCAGATCGGATGCACATCCATGGTTTCACGCAATGCCTTATACGAGGTGACAAATAATTATCTGCCTTGATGTCTTCTCCGTGGTCAGGTGACACACATTTCGCTGTCGAATCGGTCACGTCCGCCAAGAGGGGGGGGGGGGGGGGACGCTGCGCGTGACGGCGCCGTGTGTCGCAAGCGGCTCGGCCGGGGAAGCAATGCACGCACGCCCGAGCGCTGCTGGCGTCGCTGGCGGCGGCCGCGCTGTCGTCAGCGGGGCGACGTGTCGAAACCGAGCGGTGATTATTTCCCGAAACGATGCATTGTCAAGACAAATAAACAGCCCGCGCTGCTCGTTTTCGCGACGAGAGAGGGCGAAACCGATTCCGCGCGGCGAAGGACTCCCTTAACGGGGCAGCGAATGGCGCAGGCCGTTCGACACATTCCCCCGTCTTGCGCGACCAAATCGTGAATGTCAACCCATCTTTCTCGCGGCAGTTCAAGGATACCGCGTCTCTTTGCGAGTGCGTGCTTACCGCCGCTCTTCTGGAGAGAGCTGCCGTGCAGTGCCGAGCAAGCGCCGGGAATCATCGCCAGCTGTCGGCGTCCTGCTCCTATGGAGTGGCCCAGCAGTACAGAAGTGGCACTCGGTATTTATTTGCTTACTGGCAAGTGAATCGGATGAGGTCCCTTCCACCGTCACAGCTGGATGTTGAGAAGAAGAGTACGATTTTCTATCAGCAAAACGCTGCTATGGGAAAAAGCCTTCCTCGCAGTATTTATTGTAGTATTTCAGAGACGTGAAACGTGGGCGAATTTTTTCAGTGTTTGGGTGCATTCGCTAGCACTGCATGGCGCAGCCGCAAACATTGTGTGTGTCTGTGTGCTTGAGAGAGAGGGAGAGCACTGTCTTCTCGCAGTGCTCAATTTTAAAGCAGCTTGACATGAGAATAAAAAACTGCGGAACAAGGAATATGACCGCCTATGTTCGGTACACTGCATGTGTGCCAATTGCCAATTGCCGAACTTGGTGATAATTGAGAATTGTTCTGATAACGGCTACGCAAGGCGAGTACTCGCTAAAATATCATGTTCGTGGGGTGCTATTGTTGGCGCCGGGCTTGAGTCGGGCGCTTCCGGCGGATAGTCACTGTGCCGACGCGGCTCAACAGGACGCAGGGATAGGAGTTGTGCCGAACTCTGTTCAGATGCCGGGCAACACGCGAGAGCTGCGCGCCATTTTTGAAGCAGTTGCGAAGAATTCGCGCCTGACCCGCGGTGTCATGCCCAGCGCGGCCATGTTCAAACGCGGCGGCCATGTTAGGCGAGACGCAAAGGCGCCCGTGCGATGTCAGTGCCACTGTCGAAATTACTCCGGAGCCGCCCACCGCCTAGCCTCTTTCTTCTTTGACTCCCTTCCCGAACTGCGCAGTACAGGTGTGTCTACCGAGAATGACAGTTACTGCGCGTTGTAGTGCGAAAGCGATGCTTAGCGGGGTCAAACCCAACCAAGAATCTTGTGTGAAGCCTCGGAGGGGCGTCGCGCCAGCTGCCGCCGAGTGGAGAGAGTGTGTGGAGATGAAGAGCTAGAAATGCGGCTGGGTGCACATGCAGATGCCAGAAAGTAGGGGCGAAGAATGAACACATGCTTTCGCACGTCTATACTACGTTAAAGTTGTGCTACTTATTTTCTTTCCTCATGATCTACTAATATTGAAATGCGGTCGCTACGTGAATTCAATGCGACTTTTCCCCACTCGGCTGGCTGTTGGGGCGCGCTCGCGCACCGGGGCTGGTCTCCCGACCGGCAGCTCTCCCCTCGCGCGTGGCCGACTCCGGGCTCTCTAGCCGGGAGAAGAAAGAAGCTGGGCGCAGAATGGGAGAAGGGGGCGGAGGGCGCTCGCGTGCGCCGGACGCGTGGCCGTCGCGACTCGCGGGCCGAGCCGCGCTCCTTCCCTCCGTCGTCGCGGCCGACGTGTGTTCGCGTGTGCGTGCGTGCGCCTTGTGTGCAGTACATTATGCGCTGCTTTCTCCGGTCGCGTGCTCCGCTTTTCACTCTGCTCCACTCTGCTCGCTCGCCCCGATGCTCCCGTGTGCAGGGGCGGAACCGACTCTTCACGCGGACGCCGCGGAAGTTCGGTGTCGAAGTGACCTCTCTGTTGTAGGCGCGGCCGCGCTGGAGGTGTCAAGCAGGGGCCGGTTCCTGTTTGCTGCGACCGTTGTGACCTTCGGTGGCCCGCGACGTTAGAATGGGGAAGCAAGAAAGCATTTCAGTTTCTGTTCACGCATTCGACTGCACCGAGTTCCAGGAGTTGAAGACCTGCGAACCAGGCCGCTGCTTCATTCGAGAGCATTATTGTTTGTCGGTTCTTTGAGAGGGTCACGTGAAGAGACCAGTTTCAAGGCAAATTTAGCGTTTCGACAAACACGACTGTGGCGATGTAAGTCACGTGAATAGTCACAGTAAGTGACCCGTGTGAAAGAGTGTGATGCAGGCCGTTCAGTAAATGACTACAGTGTTCAAGTCTGTCGCTTCATTTAGGCCCCAGCTCACAGTATGCAAGTGTCGCCGTACATACCTGAGCGTTTACTCCTTAATCAGACTCGAAGTAGCGATGCTAACCGTCGTTGTTTTAACTAGTTCACTCAATTACAATCTGCACCAAGACTGCTGCGCTGACCCTCAGAGCGATGTGATCATGGTCATTGAGAGAGCTGACTCTCAGGGGGCCAGCATTCGGATATGATTTACGTCCCCCCGCCCCTCCCTTCGTGCTTTGACCCGAGGTGGCGCTGACGTCGTCGATTTCGAACCGCCGCGAAGTTTCCCCGCGCAGTTTTGTCTTCGAGGTTCTCCCACGGGGAGGGGGCGCGCCTCAGCTCCGAGTGTATATATATAACCGCGAGGGTTTGCTTCATTTATCACGGTGCTTGGGGAAAGAATTTTTCGCCTCTCAAACGGGCTAACGCAATTTATAGAGCCGCCCCTGCCGCGCCTCTGTCGGGCTCCTTTAGGCGTGAAAGATGGCAGCGACGATGGCGTATTCTTTTTTGCCGTCGCTGTGCCTTTCCTTTTTGCCACGTTCAACTTCCGGAGGAAGTGACGTCTGCGGTTAGGATTACACACCTACAGCATGCGCGCTTGGACACCAATCGTGGCTTTCGCAAGCTTCAGCACGTCGTTACGCCGTAGCTTCCGAAATCTATTTTTCATTAAAGAGAAATATTGTAATATGAGTGCAGGCGTCACCTGGGACCTCATTTCCGGTAAAGTTGGACGAGCAGTACGCTCTGAACCGAGTTTAGAAACAAGTCGACTATGGAAGTCTATAGGCTGGTGTGGTGGCACGTCAGCGGATGGGACTACACATCTTTAACAAAGACTATTCTCATGCCCTTGAGCAATGCCCCCCTTTTCTTTCCTGACGCATATTCGTGTATTGCTTGTTTACCCTTGCTAAACCGAGCTGAAACGTGAACATATGCCCCATAATATACAGCCCACTAGATGTATTGCTTTTGTTGTTGTTGTTGTTGCTCCTTTAAATTTTGCTCAATACACTCGCTGCTTTGCTCGATGTTTGTGATCGGCACATTTGTCGTTCTCGCACGCCGTATGAGTGGGCCCCGAATCCAACGCCGTTCATGTTCACGAGGGTCCGACCTCATCGCCTTCTTCTCTCTTTCCCTCGGATTCCAGCACCGCGAACGAGCAGACAGCGGGGGCAACAGTAGGCGCCAGGCAGGAGCTTGGAGCGGGCGGTGGTGCCCCGCGCTTCTTCTTGTCGACCGAGGGAGTGGCGGCCTACCGCCATTCTCTCGGCTACTGCGCCTTCTGGTTTGCGGGCCTCTTGTCTCGAAGATTAATTTAATGCTCCCTACGTGGCGATCGAGGCGGCGGTCTGGCCATGATTAGGCCTAATGGGGACCGCCGCAGTGTACGCGGTAGCTTTTCTTTTCTTTTTCCTTTCTGCCGCTCGGAGGAGCACTTGTCGCGCTTTCTTTTTTTTTTTTTTTCCAGCCGGCAGAGTTGGCGTCCGGTTGTCCTCTGTCTATCCCTTTATGCGACCCCCTCTTCCTTTTGCCGAGGTGGAGACGCGCGTGCGTATGCGTGGGCCCTCCTCGTGCGGCGGCCGTTTAATGCCCGCTAATGAGGGCGCCTCCTCCTGTCGTCGCTTCTCATTACGCGGCGTCTGCCGCCGATCCGCGCTTTCACCTGGGCGACCACGATGCCTGTGGTCGCGGCGCCTCAACGCTGGCGGCTCCGACCACCGTCCTTTTGGAGCGTGAGCCTGCGGTGTGACGCAGGCCGCCCATTACTGGACCTCAACGTAACCAGACCGGCGCCAGTTTCGCGCTTTTCTTCGGACTGTATGCAATGCAGATGGCATGATTTAATTTGCTATTTGGCACCTCCAGTGAGGTATCCAACCGCATGTTCTTCTCTCACCCTTATATTTCTATTTACGAGACTGCCTCTTCTTTGAAGGCTCAGAGTTTGCCGCTGCGTTATCCAGCGGAACTCTACGCAAATAGTAACACCCTCGAGTGATCTGGAGGAGTGGACAGTACAGTTGTTTTTAACCTCCTGATATTCTCAAGGCGGATAGAGGTGCTGCCCAAAGGCACTGAACGGCCCATCCCGCTGGCCCGCTAAGTTTTTGAAGAATGCTTGCATAGCGGTACACGTGACATTGGAGACAAGCGTGTTTCAGCTAGTCTGCAGGTAATTGCGTTTGTATCGTTCGTGTCGTTAATATACGCTTAATGTCGGACGCTGATTACTGGAAAGCGTGATGTTTCTCCGGCGCAGGTTAGCGCCAGCAGATGGCGATATTTCTGCACGTGCAGCCTCTGCCAAAAGTAAACAGGCTGCATGGTTTGCTTGTCATTCGTATAGTAGAGCCCTTACGGCTTCCCTCAAGATCAAAAAGTTCTCGGAAATTGAGGACAAGGGTTCTCCTAACCATACATATATTTAGAGCTTGAGGGCTGGCTTAATGGCTTCAATATACGGCTGAGAAGCAGACCGTCCAGCCTGGTTACTTTTGACAAAGACTGTACTTGTTGAGGTGAGCACTGAATGATTGTGAAGCGAACGCGTTTTCTCGGGACATTACTGCAACTTATTTTACTTTGGAAGTTTCTCCAGCGACGCGTGCATCTCCGTCTCGCGTTGTGAGCGCAGTGTAGGACGTTCGATAGGCAACGTGTTGCGTTGCGTGTCGGCGGGTGCGCCACTCGCGCAGGCTTATCCTCGGCTGCGCGGCTGTGGGGCGCCCGCTCTCTGTGATTGCGGGCTCCCCTGCGGCGGCATTTCTGCTGGGAACGAGCACGCGGAATTCTCCCAGAACGACGCGGCCGGTTGTGTTATTATATACCATTCGGCTCTTGATTTTCCTGAGCATGCCGATGCAGACGTCCCCTCTGGTCAACAGGTTTGGTGTCGTTTGTGCCTGTCTTAACTGGCGCTGGTCGTCCTGTCGTCGACTCCCCCATCGGTCTCCCCCTGCTTGTTGTCGCCACCCGTGCACTGCGACGCACGCCGTGTAACGTAAGGGCAACCGAGCAGGCTGCGGGCTTTTAATTGAAGCGTTGCTGCGCGATGTTCCCTGCGGGCTCTTGCCTGGCCGATTCCAGAGTTCGCTGGTATTCGTATCTCAGCTTGCCTCCCCTCTGTCTGGCTCTCGTGTCTTCGCCTTCTTTTATTTACTGCAGTTTATTTCCGGCTACGGTTTGGTAATCGCTCTAACTGGTGCGTGTGCACGTGGTCGTTGCTTTTCGTTTTTTTTTTGTTTTCCACCAACTTTCGACGATCCTCGCGTGAGCAGTCGAAACATTTGACGGCTGGGGAGTCGCCTTCGAAGCGGAGGGGTGGTAAGGGCGCCGGTGTTGGTCGCATGCGTGGAGTTGTGCGCCGTTCTGTTCGTTTCTGTCTTTCTTATTATTCTTTCTGTGTTTGTGGTTGGTGCCGGCTGTCCCATTTAGGCTCGACAACCACGAGAAAGATCGGAGGAGGAGCCCGGCCGAGCGCGCGCGCGCGCGATTTTAATGACGCGTTTCGGGATGCCCCGCGGTGCCAGAGCGCGCGCGGCGAGTGATTTGCGAGCGGAGCGCCTCGCGGCGGCGTGATTTCGGCGGGATCACGCCTTTCTGTTTTCTTCTCCGGTATTGCCTTTTTCTCTTTAATTCCACTCCACACTACTCATGAGCGCTGCCTACGCACCACGCTCGCGACGGGGCAGGACGACTCCGGGCGTAATTTGCGAAACGTCCTTGCGCTTTTCCGGCCAAATATATATTACGAAGGCGCGTAAGCCTTTACCACCACTCTGCCGGGTCTCTCTGCGCTGACCGTACATGAGCAGCTAGAAAAAAAAATGTAGAAGAAAAACCTTCGCGTGTACAGTTCAATCGCGTAAGCGCGGCTTTAATTGTGGTCTTGCGGATTTCCTTAATTGCCAGGTGCCGTTTCCTGTGGGGGGTGGGTTTGGGAACCCTTGCCACGTCACTGCTTTAACGAGATTACACGGCTCGAGGTCCGCGTAGCCTGATCACAGATTATACTGATTGTGTCCGAGTGAGTCGGTCGGCGCCCATGGAAGCAGCTCGCACCTGGGGGTTTCTTCGCGCTCGTGGGAGTGCTCGGTCTCCATTAAGTATTCGTCTGTCTCTTTTGTTTTCCCCGTCGGTACAAGGCTTACGACGTCAGTAAGCGACAGTCTCTCACATACTGGTCTCATATCGCAACCGGTCACATTCATAAGCATACATAGTGAGTACAGCAAGGAATTCAATCTGTACGGCGCTAGCTTTAGACCTTCCAGTAGGCTTGGCGAACTACTGACCCTTGAACAAATGTTATAAACATGGCGCGCCTGTAGCAACGGGCTACATTGAGAGCCTCAGACAACTTGTCTGACTGAAGAAAAAGGAACGCCGACCAAAAGGTTGTTGTTTAAAACGAAGACGTTTCGGCTATCGCAGCCGTCAAAAGTGAGAGTGGTCTGCGTATATAGCCGACTTTTCTTTACCCCCCCCCCCCTCCTCCCAATAGCCGTATGTATACAGGTTGCTCTAACATGAAAGAGAACACGTTATCCCCGTTCAGCCGAGGATTGTAAGTACAAGTGAAAAATGCTCTTTTTTTCTTGTTTTAAATAGTTCTAGTCTGTACCGATAATGTCCGTGAAAGATCCTCAACTTTAGTATGGAAGCGAACAAAATTCTTTCTTGTGTAAAAACTAGCGACTCCGTTTCGTGTTGGAGCTGCAAGTACGTTCTACCTCTCCGCGATTATTGGAATGTATTGAGAAGGACTACAGCTAAAGGCAGTATGGTATCGTGGACAGGTGTAAAGGGGAACGGCAATGCCTTTCGTCATTTGAGCAGTTATGATCCGTCACAACTATATAGTACGTGGTCCCGTTGTATCCCACTGCGGCCCTGATGGGCGCAGCCTGCGCTACCGGGCTACATACACAGCGGCGCATGGAACGGTCGTGACACTCTTTCCAAGATTACCGGCAGTGAGCGACTGTGGCGGCCAGTCAGCACGTGCAAAGTAGGCCGTCACTTTCCCACAGCCGTGGGTTCGCTGCATGGTGTCGCCTCCGCATGACAATTCACGTTCCGCAACGGGCTACTCTCAGTGGTACTTAACTCGTCGGTGGCGCTTGTACTGCGCTTTCAGGAATGCAGCGTCCGGCGACGCTGTTGCTGAAACGCGTCTTTAACATTTCTCGCAAACGAGGCCCCCTTCCTCGCAGGGTGAGCGCGTGTCGCGCGCGCATTTCCTCCGGGAGCGAGTTGTGACCGTGGTGGTGACGTGGGGGACGCGGGGACCATGATTCGGTGATTTCCGGTGTCCGCTGATAGGCGGCGCACTTTGCCTGTCCATTGCGTGCGGTGGAGGAGAGAGTTCGCCGCCCGCGACGACAGCCGTCGCGTTGTCACCACCGCCGCGGAGTTTGCCGTCATCGATGCGCGCTCACGCAGCGTTCCGTGAGTGCCGCGACCTCTGTCGCGCTGGGGTCGGTTTCATTTCGCCGCGCGCTAACGGTCGTTACCGACGCTCGCCCTAACGAGTGCGCGCACCCGCTTCCATTTGTGCCAGGCGCGTCGTCAGTGGATCGTCGCGGAACTCTTTCTGATCCTCGGCGCTATTTGCGTGGGCGACTCCGAGCGGCCCGCGCTTGCGTAGGGAAGCCGTTGCGAAAACCCTGCGCCGCCGTTGACGATAATTTGACAGCAGCAACTTCTTATATAGCGAGGGTATTTGCATTCTCCGCTTGCCTACTCCTCGCTGTTTTTCCGATGTCTGTGGCAACTCCTTTGTCGACCTCTACACTCCGCGTAACGCGCACGTGCATATTTTTCAGCGGCGATACGCACCTGCGACGCGTTTCGCGAAACGAAACTTCGCACGCCTGCTCGCAGTCCCGGGGCGTCGTGCTTGTGGATGCCGACATGTGGCGCAGTTTTCTTTGCGCTTTGAGCCAATGGGTATTCCTTTTGTGCGTTCAATCTCGTGTTCTGTGTACAAGAAAAAGCTTAAGCCCTGGCCCAACTTCAGTTTTTCTGACGCGGAATAGTAAATTCAGCAAGTTGGTCCGTCGCACTCGAGTTTTACTATTCAGACACATGGACTACGAAGAAACGCTGTTTTCAGGCACTTCTCTGGATGAAATGTGGTGCATGTATTCAAGCACGCTGTAATGCAGGCGTCTGACACAAGCGACATTTTGGCCTTTCACTTTATTTTACTGAGAAACAAACGCGGCGACATTTAAAGACGCTTTCATGCTCAGACTGTTGTTTCGTTACGAAAACAGTACAGGGCACGAATGCTTCCCAAAAGCCTTCCATATTTGTTGGGTGACATAACGTACAGGTACTTTGGTGGGATATATATATATATATATATATATATATATATATATATATATATATATATATATATATATATATATATATATATATATATATATATATATATATATATATATATATTGTAGGGGTGTGTTTATTCGGTGAACCCAGATGATTCCAGCCGCTCAGGGGAGACTCGCAGCGAAGCGTCAGGCGTGGCGAAAGAGCAAGGCAGCGAACAACTTCTTCGTCCTTGAGAGCGGCAGCACGCGACGCATGTCAGTGGTTATATCGATGAAGATTACCACACTACAGTTTCCCCCCCCGGGCAGAGAAGGAGCCATCCTGGCGACTCATGGTGCCGAAAGGACAGACGGATCGTAGTAGGGCTTGATTCGGTCCACATGAACTATTTCGCGTCCACGGCGACGCAAGTCCGCAGATGGCGTAACGGGCTCAACTACGTAGTTCACAGGAGATGTTTTTTGAAGCACTCGGTATGGACCGTGATACCGAGCAAGAAGCTTCTTTGACAGGCCGGCGGTTGTGGCAGGAACCCAGAGCCACACCAGGGAGTTGGGCGCATATGAAGGCGCCTCACCAGTGTCACGATGGTGTTTTTGTTGCCATTGATTTTCCTTTGTGAGCGAACGAGCGAGCTGACGGCATTCTTCTGCATACTGGGCGGCGTCCGAGAGTGGCGTCGATTCAGAAACATCAGGGCGGTAGGGAAAAAGCGCGTCCATTGTGCAGGTTGGCTCGCGCCCGTAAAGAAGAAAAAAGGGAGAGAATCCAGTGGTGGTCTGTATCGCAGTGTTGTACGCGTAGGTTACGAAGGGAAGAACGTGGTCCCACACTGTAAAAAAAGTGTGTAAAATTACAGGCGTTTTTGCAGAAATTTACTGTTGCCGCACGGAAAAAATCTGTTACTGGAAAAAACAGAAAGGTGATCAAGCAAAAAAACAGACATTTTCTGTTTTTGACCGCCGTGGTCTAGTCACGTGCGTCTCTATTAAGAAGTAAGCTACGAATAATGCACCTGAACACCTTAAAAACATCCGTTTATTTTTTAAAGCCTAGAGTGTAGTAAACTAAATTTTTCGCACAACTAATACTATGTGATTGCTTTTGATGCGGAGCTGCACTTCGCAAGATGACTTCCGCATGAAGAGGGGTTTGGTGTCTTCGTGCATCGATTTATTCGTTTCATTTGGAAAGGTGAGTGAACAAACAATCTCTGCCACTTGATACAGACAGTGTGATTTGCTTTGTGTCACCGGTGGAAATCTCTAAACTATATTGTAGATGTTGCGTGCGATGGAGGTGGATTACTGTAGCGAAATATTAAGGCATGGGCACATAGCTCGCATCTCACTAAATAGCGGGAAAGCCCTAGCCCTGCGTAACTTTCATCCTCCGCCTTGCGGTTTCAAGCTGCCTACGCTCCGTAAACTGTTCATGGTGAAGGTGCAGCTTTGACACGCAGTTAAAAGTTAAAACGAACAGGACGAGCGCTCACGCGCGAATCACTTGCCGCCGCGGACGCCGCCGTAGCGGCAAGCGTCGTGTGTCTATTCCATATTTCATTGTGCTAGCTTCTAAATCGTGCCGCGGCCTCGCTACCGCAACCACGCAGCCCTTAATTTTCATCGCATTCACGATTGCCTCTAAAGGCTATCTGAAATCTTTGCAGCGTGTTTTAACGTGGTGTGTGCGTTAAATTTGAGATCTGCCAGGGCTCGGGTTCTCGCTTGAGCTTCAGCTCGCGGCATTGGCCGCCGCGCCGACTGTCGTCATTCGGCCGGCGCATCGGCCACTCGCGCGAGCCGAACCAGTCTCGCGAGATTCCAGCCCTGCGTCAGCTTGTTGTTTCGAATGCAGCGGCATCGCATCTTGCTCACGCGGAGCTACGGCTGAGCGGAGGCCGTTCGGCTCACGGTATCTTTGAACTCACGAGTGTTCAGACTCTGCATGCGTACGCGAACTTTCTCGAGTAAACAAAGCTACGGTCTTGGCCCTTGCCTAGCTGTCGACAAGCAACGTCGACCCGGAGGTGGATCGTTCGTTTCCAGCTTTGCGGTTGCTACGCGGCCTGCGCTCCCCCGTGTATTGCGGTGGAGCATGTCTTCGCCTCAGTAGGCTCGGCGGCCTGGTCGCCGCCGCTGTATCGGCATAAGCGTCAAATAGATTCCACACGGCTTTTGCTATGGCTGTGAAATATAATCGGAAAATTTTAATGTTGAATATGCTGTTTGATCTGTTTGTCGGCTAATGAGACTACCATATTGGACTATATCACGTATTACGGACAGTTCTGGACGGTGAGATGCATGTTATGCGGGGAACGGGTCGTCGGTCACCCGCACGTGTCAGTTCTCTTCGGAGGCTGGCGCAGAATTGCAAACGGCGTAGATGCTTGACAGCATGCTTAAATTACAATGAAATGAACACTACCTGAACTCGAGGTAGTAAAGGACTAAATACTGACACTTAATTACCGACCCTTAATTAGCGATAAACAATTAGTGAATAAAATGGCTATAAATGCTCCGAATGTAATCAGACAAACGGTATTTGACCTGGAGGTAGTAAAGGAGAAATGGTGACCTCTGATAAGTGACCCTTCATTAGTCAAAAGCAATTAGGAAATTAAATTACCAGAAAATCAACCAAATCAACAGTACTTGAACTTGACATAATAATGTAACAATTAGTAGTACCTGACTAGTGACCGCTAATTAGTGAAGAGTAATTAGTGACTTAAATAACCAAAATTCTCCGAACGTAATCAAATTAACAGTACTTGAACTGGACATTGCAGAGGACTAAATATACTTGTATTGAATAAAACTGATTACTTATAATCAGTTTTGGTCCAGTTTGGCTGAGGTCAATTTTTGGGTGAACCATGCTGAAATTTGGCGGTGGCCCGGGCACCAAATTCCAAGTTAACTCATGTTCGGGTCATGGTTGACCCTGGTTATGGCTATCATGTATAGGCACAGTGTCATCACTATGCTTGGCTAACTGTTATAGTGTTCCTATGCAGCTGCTGCTATGCAGCTGCTTCACAAGTAAGCAAGAGCAGAATTTTCTTGGGGTAGGAACCTCCGGATTAGTGCTTTCGCGCTAAAAAACTGGCAGAAATGCATTCACAACCTGAGCGGAAGGCTCCCGGCCTTTGTAAAGTAGTAGATACTAACTTAAGGCATCCGCAATCACGCTGCAGCTCAGTCAAGAGAGCCTGTAACTAAGCCAAAATAAAACCGCAATCATCACGCACTAGTGCATGGCCGCGGTATTCAAAGCAAATGCGACGATAGAAGTACAACGTGGACTAGCTAACACTGATCATCCATTTACTTTGCGTGACAGATGCATATATCAGAGAACAAGCCTAAATAACAGCTCCTATGTAAGGCACTGTTTGGGTTTCAGTATAAAAAAAGAAAACGACTTCTACCATGTTCAGGACAGGTGTGTTCAAGCTTATGTATTCAAATGCATGCTGTTCACAGTACAAATTAGTATCTACGGTGCTGCTATACTAATTGGTTGAAAGTCAGCATGCGAGGCGTCTCCCAATTAATGATTGATCATACTGAGCTCAAGGCAATTTTTTTCTAACGTATGTACAATCGTGGTAGCGCAGGAAGGATGAGCATCACGATCGACAAAAAATGTACAATTAAGGCGACGCGTTAAAGCCGAAAAATAAGAAAGGTGGCTTACTTCCTGCTGTGGCGGCAAGAACTAGTGGCGCAGGTTAAGTGCACATCTCCCATACTCCCATACTCTCCCAGTTTCTATCCTTGTATAGCTAACAATCTTAAAGTTATGTGGATAAAAATTTAATTATTTCCATTCTGGTTTTTTCAGCGATGTACTCCTGCAGCATATGCAGCAACATTACTTCGTCCCTCTCTTCCTTCTACAAGCACATCGCTTTGCACAAAAATGTGAACCAGTTCCGCGTCAAGTGCCCTTTTCGAAGTTGTTGCAAGACGTTCCGTAAAGTCGGCAGCGTGTACAGCCACATATGCCGTGAACACAGACAAGCACGACGTGCAGAAGGCGAAAGCCGCAGTGCTATAACTGTTCACAGATGTGACTTCGTGTGCTCTGTGGATGCCTGCATTCAGCTCTGCAAAGATTATAAATCTCTTGTGGCACACTTGAAATGTCACATTACAGAAGGGACAGAGGTGAAGTGCCCATTTCAGAACTGCAGCAAAGCGTACAAGAACAAGGCTTCTTTCTCCTCCCACCTTTCACGCTACCACGTAAAGGCCACAAACTCAGCTCCACAATCGCAGGTTCAAACTATGGTCAGTGCAATTGCTTCAGAAGCTGTCACAGGAAATATTCAGTCTGCTGAGAACTCCTGGGACAACGAGCTTGAAGAAGCTCCAATTGCAAGTACTCATGAAGGTTCCCCCAGAGACTGCCAGGAAACATGCAGTGACGATGTTACTGATGCTTTCGCTCATCTATACCTGAGATTGCTGTCAGAGCGTCACGTTCCTTCATCCACTGTGCAGCTGATAGCAGAGGCTATATATGACATTCAGACCGCTAATGTTTCGATGATGACTTCCATTCTTAAAGCTAGGCTCAAACATGTTGTGTGCAGTGAAGAAGTTGACAAGATAATCGACGAAGCTTTTGAAGCAGATCTTGTCTTAGCTGTGCACAGAGATCCGGGTGGTGTGTTCCGCAGTAAGCACACCCGTAACTTACATTTCAAGAAACGCTTTCTCTTTGTGGAGCCTGTTACAATACTACTGGGAAGAAACAAAAGAAATAGGGATGCAACATTCTATTACGTGCCAGTATTAAAAACACTGGAGGCCATGCTAGAAAATGAAGCTGTGGTTAAGCAGTGTGATGAACTCTTACCAAACACCAACAGAGTAATGAAAGACTTCACCGATGGCAGTGTTTTCAGGTCTATTTTACTTTACAAGGATCATCCAAAAGCGGTAAAGCTAATTCTTTTCCAGGATGCTTTCGAAGTCGTAAACCCACTCGGTTCTGCGAAGAAGAAGCACAAGCTGCTTGCAGTTTATTTAATTCTTGGCAATCTTTATTCATGAAAGAGATGCTCAACTGACTCCATCAAGCTCTGCTTGCTTTGCAGTGAGACTTACTTTAAATACTTTGGTCAAGACAAAATATTTGCACCCCTGATTGATGATCTGAAAAAGCTCGAAGCAGGCACAGTCGTCACTACAAAGGGCACACGTCTGATTGGCACAGTGTGCGCAATCCTCGGTGACAATCTTGGAAGCCATGGAATTGGTGGCTTTGTTGAAAACTTTAGCAATGCAACACACATCTGCAGGTTTTGTTTGGCGGAAAGAAGAGACCTCTTTTCTCCACTTGCATTGTCAGGTGTATTCGAGCTGAGAACACCAGACAATTACAACAGTGCTGTCCTAACCTTAGCAGCCGATAGTTCCTTAAGTGCAGAAAAGGGAGTAAAGTTTAGGTCTTTGTTCAACGATCTGAAGTATTTCGACGTTTGTGCACCAGGGCTTCCCCCTTGTTTGGCACACGATCTTTTTGAAGGCATAGTGTCATTCGACCTTTCTTTGTATATACAATATTTTGTCACAGTTTGTGAGTGAATTTCTCTAGAGGATCTCAATAACCGTATAGGTGGCTTTCTTTTTAAGCACAGCGACCTCAATGACAGACCATGTGAGGTTCCTGTAAAGAAATCACTTGGAGGCCATGCTATTCAGAACTGGAATATGGTTCGTTTTCTTCCCCTCTTCCTAGTCGGTTCCGTTCAGTCTACAGAGAATGAGGTCTGGAAGCAGATTCTGTTGCTGTCAGAAATTGTTCTTTTAGTTACTGCGCCAGCAGTTACAAGTGCAATGGCTATGAGGCTCCAAGATGTCATCGAAGATTACATGACAAGCAGAGCAGCTCTGTTCCCAAATATTCCATTGAGGCCAAAACACCATTACCTTCTTCACTATCCAATGCTTATTATGCAGTTTGGTCCCCTGATCAGATTGTGGACAATGCGATGCGAGAGCAAACACAGCTACTTCAAGAAATGTGCTAGAAATTGTCAAAATTTCAAGAATTTGACGTTGACTTTATCTCAGCGGCATCAGCTTTTCCAAGCTTACAAGAACTCAGGAAGCAGTACTGATGTTCTCGACAATGCATCTACTTTCATGATCGGCCTTTGCAGTCCTGAAATTCAGAACAAAGTTCGGGAAGTTGTTTCTGATGAAGGGGAAATTTTCTCAACACAGCGAGCAACTATTCGGGGTCTGTTGTATGAGTGCAAAATGCTAGTTGTAATGTCACGGCAGAACGGCGAACTAAAGTTTGGGGAAATACAGCTGATCCTGTCAAAAGATGCCCGGCATTTTTTTCTTGTAAAAGCTGTTCGTACATCGTATGAACCAGGAATGCAGTATTTTAACATCTTAAGTAATGACGGTCCAATCAAGTGCATTGAGCTCGACAGCTTGCTTGACAACACACCATTAATTCAGTACAACCTTGCCCGCTGCAGTTATCCTGTTTTTGTTTTGAAGCATGGATTACTTGATGGAGTTTGAACTGTGTTTCAGATAGCTGCAATGGAGTTGGAACAACGAATTTCCAACTGGCTGCCAGCCCTGGACAAGGAGATTGTAGAGCTGACAGTCCAGAAGCTGCAGCAATGTGGTGTAGAGTCCCTGGAACATCTGAAGTATGTGGTTGAAGAGGATTTGCAATTTTTAAAGCCCATCAGCAGAAGGATTCTTCTTGAAAGATTTCACTCAGCGGCTACGCCCAACCCACCAGTGTCACTTTCTCCCAACGACATTCAGTCGCCTACAAGCACACAGTGTGCAAGCTTTTCTACACCTTGGGAGGTTTTCCCACCACAGCTTATGAAGGCTTGCCAAGAAGGGAAGCGTCCAGTAAAGAGCGACTTGAATGAAATGGTACGACTTGTGAGTGACCATATTCTTGCCATAAACAGGAAGCCAGGTCGCAAGATCTTGAGGGCCATCGCAGCTGAAATTGTGAGCCATTACCCGAAGACATTCGAGGACACCCTAAATGGGGCAGTAATTGGCTCGGGTATTGAGACACTCTTGTGGAAACTTGAAAACTGTGTTAACAACAAACGAAGGCCAAGCTCTGAGCAGCCACATCAGTTCGAACCGGACGATGAACTGGACTTGAGTGTCAAACGAGTGAAGATTCAGAGAGACTCATATGGGTGTGTGGCATGGCAACCAAAGCTTCCATCTGACGAGACTGCTGACTCACAGGAGAAGAAAAAAGACGACTTGCTGTCGCAGTTCAGGCTTGCGTTTCCAGATGAGACCATGGTTGCACAGCTCATGTCAGAGACTTATGCATCACAAGGTCAGCTTATCAATGCATCCAAAAATATTCGAGACATTGAGCGAAGCTGGCCATTTCTGTTTCAGGCAAAGCACCTGACCAACCACGTAAACATCTTGCTAGGCTCAAATGTTGCAAAGACTTTCGATGACCGACTAAAGACTGTTGGACGGCAAGTTTTTCGTTACGCACACAGCCAAGTAAAAAAAGAATGTGTGAAGTCTTGTCTCCAAGAAATAGAAGCTGCCAAAACTAACAGGAAGTCAATGGCAGTTGAATACGAAGCCATGCCACTACTACTGCTCGCAATCTTCGGAGAAGACAAAGAGCTGTTCTACAAGCTAACAGAGGTAAAAACTGACAAATGTAGTTTGCATTATTTCCTTGCAGTCGTCGCACGTTAATGCACAATATGAAGTGTCCCATTAATTTATTCCTCCCAATAACCAAGTCAGCACTGCCTTTTATAACAGTAGTGCAGTGATTGTTTTACCCACGTCTCTAACATTTGTACTGAGATAACACAAAAATCTGGAAGTTTTATGTCAACCTTGCCCATAAACAAAAATTTATCCTCAAAGCCAGCAGACTTGCTGCGGTGTGTTTTAGCGTGCGACGCAATGGTAACTCATATTTAAGTGAAATGGCGTCTGTGTTGAGGTCTTAAGGCAACATTTTTCTTTTATTACATGCCATTGACTGATCCTAATGCTAATGCACATGTGAATTGGATTTTTCATATAAGGAGATGGCCAGCGACGATGACTTGGGGGATCTGCCAAGCTGTCCTTTCATCTGCGTGAAAGGTAAGATACTGATGACTGACTAAAGGGGCAGTTCTTAAAAAAATTGCTGAAAAATGCACTATATGGTGCTACCTTGTCCGAAATGCAAATCTTTATTATATTAGACAAATGTATGCAATTTATTAAAAGATACTTCCCGCTGATTGAAATGCTTAATGAGTATTGCTGGCTCGATGTGCCTATCATATATAGGTCAATGCAATCTTCGTCGTTATCCCTTCCTCGTTTTTCACTTATCCTCCTAAACCTAATGGTGATGGACCCACCCCTCTGAATAAAGAGACTTTACGTGGAACTGAAAGACATAATAAAAACAGAAGGACAATGCGAATAATAATGCTTCCTTCCAACTCTTTTCCAGGATGGACTTTTCTCACTGCTAATTCATACACAATCTGCGTGGACACCCATCCAGTGCTTCATGCATCGAAGCCAGATGAGGCCTTCAAGCTGCTGTTCTTTGCCCATTTTGCTTTTAACATCCAGTACCAGAAGGAGACGAGCCTGTGCTTGGAATTCACACAGAGGTAAGAACTGAAGCCAATGTTCACTCACCTGTACACTTGCCTGACGTCACAGCACGCCCTGTGCAAATGCATACTGCAGTCTGCCAATCTTCCAAAACCTTATTTAGAAAAGCGGTTACTACGCTGCTAAACTGAGTGTACGTGAAGAAAATGCACTTCAACTGAAAAGCTTTTTGAACAGTGTGCGTGTTCATCGAGAATATCATACTGTCAATGAAGTTTGCTTATAGAGGTGAAAGTTGGCATTTCTTCAGTTTGGCATTGAACTAGCACTGGGACACAATAATGCTAAAGATATTTGGTAGTGTGCTGTAGTATAGGAGCAGCAGCGAAGAAAATTTGCTTTAAGGTAGGGAGTTTTAGCAACATTGTAGTACAAGAAATTAATAATTGATTTACCATTGACTGACGTAATAACATGCCCTCATTATCCAGTCTCATTTTTCAAAATATGTGTCAAACAGCGAGACGTCATAAAGAAACCTTTTATCTCTATAGTTAACAGTACAGCAGCAGCTTGGGATCACGCCTGTGTGCTGTCTATTAGTTCTGCTGGAAGGCTAATGCAAGAGCATACAGACAAGGATGCATTCTAGTAAAGGTGAATGTCTGAGATCAGGTATTTTGTTTGTTTTGTTATAATAAACCACAACACCAAAAACAAAGCAAGTGACAAGCACGCAACTGTATTATAAACGTTAATTTTTTTTAACCTTTGCAGCCTTCTATTTTAAAAAGTGTGAGAAATGCGCCGGTGCTTTCTATTGTGCTGGATTGTACTGCAAAGTGGACTATATGTACTTCATAAGGATGAATAATTAGACGATTAATCAGCTTAAATTAGCTAACAAACTTTACTATTTCTGCTTTTTAAAGGGAAGGTTGTATTGCAAAATTTATCTGGCAACTTCGAAGGTTAGGCTTATTTTTAAATTTTGTTACTCGGCAATGTATTTCAATGGAAAGCTTGTTCAATTGGCTGGCCCACTTTACCTATCTATACAATGCCGTAACTGCGCATCGTATTCTTGCCGAAATCTAGTTAACTTATACATCATAAAAATACACTAACTGTGCCTGTACTTGCTGCATGCATTAGAAGTGCGAGAAGCGATTTTTCTATGAATATGCAATGGTGGAAAGCTGACTCAACGAGCTTCCGTATGTGTATTTTTGTTGGTCGATGTCTGGAATGATACTGCCATTTAGGAGTATTTAAAAACAGCTCGTATTCAAAGTTGACGACCATCAATTTTTCAACATAACCTACCTTGCTTCTGAGATGAAAAATAGAAAAGTCAGTCAAAGTTAATTATGTAACTACAGATACATTTGAGGCACCTAATGTCTGCCTTGCTGCACAGTCCAGCTCAGAAGACCACACTGACGTAGCTAAGTATTTAAAACATATCTTCAAAAGTGACAAAAATCACCCTGTATATAAAATATCAATCGGAAGGAAAAAATGTCTCTCCCGCTCTTTTTCTGCCGCAACTCACACACACACACACACACACACACACACACACACTTAAGGTAATGGAATCGGGGTATGGATTTCAGGCTGTTTTTTATGAGAGGGGTGCGTCCAGACATGGCAAACCGTTTTAGCAAGGTAGGCAAAAGAGACCTAACGTTTTATTAAAGCACGTTTCTCCTTGTTTTATCCGTTCAATCCTCCTCATTCATAGGGCCACATGTACTGTAGTGGCTATGAGTTCCTAGGGTGCATAAGCTACGAACGAGTCTGACACTTTTATCATTACCCACTGGATCAAAACCTCACTTGTGGAGATGAAAGTCGATCTCAAGTTATTCAATATGTGGTAGCAAAATGAGGTGATCACTGAGAAGCAAGGTGCTTAAATGACTTCAGTAGCATCCTAGGTACTTCTGTTTCCAATGGTACCTGTATGATCGGAAACTCCAACACATGCCTCGTAAACAATGACATTGTAGAAGCATCGTATGCTCTTTCCGCCCAGCACTGCCTGTGAGTCATGCTGATCTGTGGTTGTTGATAAAACGAATCTTGCTACTTTATCGCTATGAGGAGCTTGAAAAGAAGGTTTGAGCAGCAAAGTGACGCCTCACAAAGCTAGAGTTTTATTTCTGGGTGGGAACAGGTAAGATATTAGTGTTTTTTTTTACTTAGCTTTTACCCCTCTTACGTAGCGGATCATATATGAGACCTGATTTTTTTAACACATCCGCCCTTGTCAGAGTGGTTGTGCAAGTGTAGAACGAATATATTTTTGTCTTTCAACTATAAAAATTAAGTTTTTGTGCCTGGTCGTTAGTGATAGCTCGTGGCTCTTTGTTTCAGGGCTATTGCAGGTATTAATCCTGCAAGAGGAACAAAGGTGCAAAAGAATGGCGGGAAGCAGCACTGCCAGTCACCAAGAGTGGCTGCACTCGTAACGGCTTTGAAAGACTATGACTTTTAGATTTTTAGTTTCTGTTGCTTGTGTTGTATAACATTTTATTATGTTGGGCTCAGAAATAGTTTTCGAGCTATAGAAGACTGCTGATGCTGATGTGATTTTCGATTTAATAAAGTGTTCGTTCATATCAAGCTGCTTGGCTTTTGGTTCTCAGGCAATGCTATACTGATGAAAATCAGTGTGTTGTGCAAACGTTTCATATTTAGATATTCTTAAATTACTACACGCAACTTCCCTCGAGCAACGAATTATGTAATATCACACTTTCATTGGTATAAACGACGCAAAGATCGTATTTGTAATTTAATGAGCCCTTGTGCTTGCACAGAAACCGTATTTTGTGCGGGGAAAAAAATTGTAATAAAAGAACAACTAATAGTAAACAGAACATTGCAGGAATTTCAAATATATTTTCTGCAACCCAAAAAGAAAATTGTGTGTAAATTAACAGGGCAGCCAAAAACAGACAACTAAACTCAATTTGCAGTCACAGATTTTCTGTACATGATAGAAAAGAAACATTGTAAAATAACAGAATAACTGAAAACAGAAAAGTGAATTTCACAGATTTTCTGTACATGACAGAAAAGAAACACTGTAAAATAACAGAATAACTGAAAACAGAAAAATGAATTTCACAGACATTTTACAAGCTTTCAGTAAATAATGAGAAAGAAAAACCTGAAAATCACAGACTTGCTTTGAAACAGAAAATGAAATTTCACAGAAATTTTACAGGGATTTTCGGTAAATGATAAAAATCTAACATTGTAAAATAACCGATCAACTGAAAAACGGAAAACAGAACTGTACAGACATTTTCTGGCAGGACAGCTGCCAGAAAATGTCTGTTTTTTTTGGAAAAACTTTTTTACAGTGCAGTTGGAATGAGCGTCGTTGACGTACATGGCCAGCATGTCACTCAGAGTACGGTTGAAGCGTTCTGTCAGGCCATTCGTCTGAGGGTGGTAAGAAGTAGCGGTGCGATGAATGATGCGACATTCTTTCAGTAGGGCCTCGAGAGCGTCGCACAAGAAAACGCGTCCGCGGTCACTGAGCAGTTCCTTCGGAGTCCCGTGGCGAAGAATCAAGTTGTTGAGAATGAACAAAGCAACGTCTCTTGCAGAGGCAGAGGGTAACGGTGATGTTTCAGTGTAGCGAGTCAGATGGTCTACTGCCACAATAATCCACCGGTTTCCAGCAGGAGTAGTCGGAAGAGGGCCATAGAGATCTATGCCAACGCGGTCAAACGGACGAGCAGGGCAGGGTAACGGCTGCAACGAAACAGAGGACTTCTGAGGAGTTTTTCGGCGTTGACAAGATTCGCAAGCGCGCACGAAATGTCTTACGAAGCGGTACATTCCACGCCAGTAAAATCGCAGACGTAGGCGTGTGTAGGTTTTCAATACGCCACCGTGAGCACATTGTGGGTCACCATGGTACGCAGCACAAATGTCGGCGCGGAGATGACGCGGGATGACTAGAAGCCACTTCCGTCCATCAAGCAAATAATTGCGGCGATAGAGAAGACCGTCACGAATGGAGAAGTGGTGTGCTTGGCGGACGAGCGCTTTGGAGGAATGACCGGGAGTAGGACTTGAGAGAAAATTCAAAAGTGCATTGATCCAGGGGTCATTCCGCTGCTCGGTAGCCATGTCGATAGTTGTAAGAGTCGACATATCGTAGGCACAGACGTGGTCAGACGAATTATCTCTAGGCAATGGTGAGCGGGAAAGAGCATCCGCGTCCGTATGCTTCAGCCCTGATCGATAAATGACATGAATGTCAAACTCCTGGAGACGAAGAGCCCAGCGAGCAAGGCGACCGGATGGGTCTTTCAGAGAGGCAAGCCAGCACAAAGCGTGGTGATCGGTCACAACGTAAAACGGTCGACCATACACATAAGGACGAAATTTTCCGATAGCCCAAATAATGGCCAAACATTCCCTTTCTGTGACTGAATAATTAGATTCTGCCTTTGTCAATGTTCGGCTGGCGTATGCCACAACATACTCGCTGTAACCAGGCTTACGTTGGGTAAGGACGGCACCAAGCCCAATACCGCTGGCATCAGTGTGGATCTCCGTAGGCGCAGCCGGATCAAAGTGGCGTAGAATGGGCGGCGAAACCAAAAGGCGGCGTAAAGTGTCAAAGGCTTTATCGCAGGCTGGAGTCCAGGCGGAAAGGTCGGAGCTGCCGGCAAGGAGCTGGGTCAGAGGAGCGATGATAGAGGCGAAGTTCAAGATGAAACGTCGAAAGTAGGAGCAGAGGCCGATAAAGCTCCGAAGCTGCTTCAGGGAGGTTGGCTTCGGGAACTCTGCAACTGCGCGAAGTTTGGTGGGGTCGGGAAGAATGCCGTCCTTAGAAACTACGTGGCCTAAAATTGTGAGTTTTCGAGCGGCAAAGTGGCACTTCTTCAAATTCAACTGAAGCCCAGCGCCGGCGAGACACGTGAGGACATCCTTTAGGCGGAGAAGGTGAGAAGAAAAGTCGGCAGAAAAAACTACGATGTCGTCCAGATAACAAAGACAGGTCTGCCACTTGAGTCCACGAAGAACAGTGTCCATCAGGCGCTCGAAAGTAGCCGGGGCATTGCAGAGGCCAAAGGGCATAACGTTGAACTCGTATAATCCATCCGGTGTTATAAAGGCAGTTTTCGAGCGGTCATTATCAGCCATCGGTACCTGCCAGTAGCCGGAGCGCAAATCCAAAGAGGAGAAATACTCGGCTCCCTGTAAACAGTCCAAGGCGTCGTCGATTCGCGGCAAAGGATAGACATCTTTGCGCGTGATTTTGTTAAGCCTACGGTAATCGACGCAAAACCGGATGGAACCATCTTTCTTGGTGACCAAAACAACCGGAGAAGCCCATGGACTGTTAGATGGCTGTATGACGCCCCGGCGAAGCATGTCGTCCACGTTGTCAGCAATGACTTGGCGCTCAGAGGCCGACACGCGATAAGGACGCTGTCGTAAAGGTGCGTTTGTACCAGTGTCGATTGCGTGCGTAACGACAGACGTGCGACCCAGAGCAGTGTGAGGAAGGTCGAAGGCAGAAGTGAAGTTCTGTAGAAGAGCAGCGAGTTGATCGCGTTGTGCGGGTGGGAGATCTGCGTCAATAGCTTGTTGAAGAACATCGGGTGGTGTCGAAGCGGTCGCTGTATCGCAAGAGCTGAGCACATTAACGTCTAATGAAGTAGGCGTTGCAGGAAGAGTATTTACAAGCGCGGGATCAAGTTCTTCAATACGACCGAGACACTCGCCGCGTAGCAGGACGGACGGGCACGAAAATGGATTTGAGACGTATATTGCACTAAGGCCATCTTCGATCTTGAGGACCGCAAATGGAAGCAGGAGGCAGGGATGGCGTGAAGCGGCGTCGGAAGGTGTGAAGAAGACAGTCGAACTAATAACGCTTTCACAGGAGAGTGGAACGAGGGCAGCAGAAAATGGAGGAATGTCTGTGTCACTGGCGACGAGGAGTTTTGCAGGCCGGGTAGGGACGTCACACAAGACGGTATCACAAAGAGGTAAAAAGGAAACTTCCGCGCGGGCGCAGTCAATAACGGCATGATGAGTGGAAAGGAAATCGTAGCCCAGGATGATGTCGTGTGAGCAGCGAGACAGTACAATAAACTCGATGGTGTATAAGACGTCTTCGATGAGAACACGGGCCGTGCACGCCGCTGAGGGATGAATGCGCTGTGATGAGGCGGTGCGAAGCGAAAAGTCGGAAAGTGCGGTGGTCACCTTACGAAGACGACGGCAAAGAGCTTCACTGATGACTGATACGGCAGCGCCCGTGTCGACTAGAGCGAGTACTGCGACGCCGTCGACAAACACTTGAATTACGTTAGTGGGAGAACACCGAGGACTTGAAGAGTTCGAACCAAGCGCAGTTCTTGCCCCGGGAACTGCGACTGTTAGTTTCCCTCAACGGTGCCGGTAGAACGTCGGAGTGGGGACGGGGAACGGCGACGAGGGGAAGGTGATCGGCGAGCTGTGTACGTTTGATTGTCACGAGATACAAATTCGGAACTGGGCGGATTTCTCGGCGAGGGCTGGTCTGTATTGTAGGAGTAGTTCCATAGTTCAGGTCGAGAAGGTGGAAGGCGTTGGCGGCAAAGGCGTGCGACATGGCCCGGCAGCCCGCAAGAGTAGCAGATTGGTCGGTTGTCCGCGGTACGCCAAGGGTTCGTAGGGCGTTGGCGTACCCTTGGAATAGGGACGTGGAATGCAGACCCAGGCAAAGGCGAAGGAAGGTTGGAAGGAGCGGCCTGGTAGGAAAGAGATGCTGATGGCATGAGCGGCCTGGCCGCAACTTGGGCGTAAGTCAGTGGTGCCGTTACTTGCGCTGGCACGGGGCTGGGCGGCAGCACAGGGCTGGGCGGGAGCATGGAGCTGGGAGGAAGAACGTCAGCGATGTGATCTTGAACGGCACGCCGTATGGTAGGGGCCAAAGACGGAGCCATGTCAGGAACAAGGCGGCCACTATCCTGTAACTGAGGGACCAGCGATAGCTGGCGGGCGACCTCTTCTCGAACGAAGGCTTTGATTTGCTGAAGTAAAGGGCTGTCCTCTGATGGGGTAGAACCGCCCAGCGCAAGTGTAGAGATGGCGTCGTCTCTAACACCGGACCGCCGGGTAGAAGCGCGCTTCTTACGAAGCACGTCGTAGCTCTGGCAAAGCTTGATCACGTCACGCACCGTGGCAGGATTTTTTACCCAGAGCATTTGGCACGCGTCGTCAGAGATGCCTTTCATGATGTTCTCGATCTTATCCGCTTCAGTCATTAGCGGATCGACACGCTTGCATAGGTCCACGATGTCCTCTATATAACTAGTGAACGACTCATCGACTTGCTGAGTGCGCTCACGCAAGCGTTGTTCTGCCCGGAGCTTGCGAACTGCAGGGCGGCCGAACACTTCTGCAAAATTCTTTTTAAATGCAGACCAAGATGGCAGGTCTGCCTCATGGTTGCGAAACCAGAGGTTCGCCACGTCAGTCAGATAAAAGATTACATTGCTTAGCTTGATAGCGTCGTCCCATCTGTTGTAGCTACTGACGCGCTCATATGCCGCCAACCAATCGTCGACGTCCTGGTCGGCTGTGCCACTGAAGAAGCACGGATCACGCTGCCGTAGAGCTCCAGAACACAGCACGGTGGTTGGGAGGGGCGACGATGTCGTGGCAGTGTCATCCGGCATGCTGGAAGCAGAGGGTAACGTGCGGCTTCTTAGTTCCAGGGTGGACGGGAACGTACCCAGCAGCACCTGCACCAATTGTAGGGGTGTGTTTATTCGGTGAACCCAGATGATTCCAGCCGCTCAGGGGAGACTCGCAGCGAAGCGTCAGGCGTGGCGAAAGAGCAAGGCAGCGAACAACTTCTTCGTCCTTGAGAGCGGCAGCACGCGACGCATGTCAGTGGTTATATCGATGAAGATTACCACACTACAATATATATATATATATATATATATATATATATATATATATATATATATATATATAAATACACGCACACACAAAACCGTGCCCGTGCCACAAGTTTTGTTCACCGCAACATGAAACGATACCAAACGCCTGAAATATTGTTCGGGTCGGCTACGCGGCCGCTGACATAAAACGAATCTTTTTCCTGTCAGTGTGCCAGAGGTCCTAATTCTTCCGAAGATTTCCTGAAATTTCTCCTAATGGTCTCTTAGCACGCTCGGGCGTAAAGCTCTGGTAGCTCGTGGCGTTCAGAGCAAGCAGCAAGAAGCCTTGGTTCACGCAGCCGTTGTCACAACCGCGACGCATGAGACGGTGGAGGCGGGCAAGTCATTAGAGGACGCAACGAAGGTGTACAGCGCACGAGTGCCTAGCCGGATCCGAGCTTCCATCACATGCGCGCTCGCTCAACAAATGAGCTCCCGCTCTTTGCTTGTCCACCGGGGGCAGATTTGGCGACCTATTTTTGGGGCGAGAACGGTCTCGTGGAACGAACAATAACACTGTTGATCCCGGCGAACTCCGTAACTGGGGGGATTTTCCTCCTCTTGCCGAGACCTGCATCTGAGCAGCTATGGTTTGTTTTGATTTCGTGCCCTGGGCGCCTTATTAGGAGGAGGTCCTTTTCCCTTTGTTCAATTTGTTTGGCTTCCTTGCGCGATGGACCGCGCATATATAGCCTCTCTCGGCGTACAACTTGTGGGCGGCTGTCGTAGCAACCTCGTTGTTCCCTGGACAGGTGTTGCGCTACTCTGAATTCAACCTGAGTGCCATTCTCGTGATGAGAATTAGTATATTAACAAGCCTTGCTTAATGTTGCTGCGTCGCCAGGTGTCATAAGCGATGCCTCATTGAAATGTACACTTAGTGCAGAAAAGCTTTGTGATTATGGTCTGCCTTAGCGCTTTGCTATGCAGGGGAGTGGCATTCAGGCGACGGATCGAAAAATTACGGCCCGGTCGCACTGTCGTTGCGACGGTAATCGCAGCCGCCGTTTCACATGCCAACGATTTCTGTCGGTGCCGTCGGCACCCTAGCGTCGGTGCGTCTTTTCAGTGGACGAAAATTCATCGGCTTCAGTAAATGTCAAACATCGGGACAGGCGTTGATTTCGTAATCATGGGCAATAATATTGATCCGTGATGTATTATTATGTTCAACGAAACGTTTTCGAGATTTTCCTGTCATGTCGCTGAAAGGCCGTTTCACATGATGCGATTGTTGCCGCAGCGCAGTGCGATTTCTGCCGCTGTGCGACAGAAATGCGCGTCGTTCTCGTCGCAGGGCCACTGCGACAGACTTTCAACAAGTTGGTCGCATTGTCGCAGCGTCGGTGCGGTCGCAGCGATGGCCACAGTAGTCAGCCAATAGGAGTTCAGCGACATGACAGGAAAATCTCGAAAACGTCTTATTGAACTTAATAATACATCACAGCTCAATATTATTACCCATGATTACGAAATCAACGCCTGCCACGATGTTTGACATTTATTGCAGCCGAAGAATTTTCGGCCACTGAAAGGCCGCACGGACGCTAGGGCGCTGGTGCCGACGGCACCGACTGTATTCATCGTTGGCATGTGAAACGGCGGCTGCGATTACCGTCGCAACGACAGTGCGACCGGGCCGTAATTTTTCGGTCCCGTCGCACCATGTGAAACAGGCTGAACTCGTATTGGCTGACTACTGTGGCCATCGCTGCGACAGTGCGACCAACTTTTTGAAAGTCTGTCGCAGTGGCCCTGCGACGAGAACGACGCGCATTTCTGTCGCACACCGGCAGAAATCGCACTGCGCTGCGGCAACAATCGCATCATGTGAAACGGCCAATAGTCTAAAAAAGAAAGGGCACCCCATGGTGCCCCACGGCGGGATGGCGTCTCTCCTACTACGGCAGTGCACACCTCGCGAACCGCTAACGCGTATCTGCACCTGGTCGGTTGACGTGTGCTGTATATGCGCTAGCGAAACTGCTGCCCCGTTAGTTCTTGAATCGTGTGTCGGTGCCGAGTCGTCCACGGAGAACAGAAGCAGCGCTGCCGCGAGGAGGAACGCGTCTCGCCGAGCGTGCAGGAGTTGCTGGAAGCGTTTATTCCATGCGGCAAACGGTAATGCGCGTGGACCCCTGTACATTGCCACTGTAAAGAATGAAACCAAAAAGAAAAAGGTCACCATCGCTCAGGTATTTGACCTTTCGCACCGTCTTTGGCTGGCTTCATGCGCTCAAAACGAAGGGAAATAAACATCCGGTTACTGGAGTCGGAAGTTTTGTGCTCATCGTTGTCCGCAATAATGCTATAAGAATACGTAACTCAAAATAGCCTTTGTGCATTTTCGCCCTGTCTATTGTCCGACGGACGACGAGTTTCCATATAAACGAAAATACGTAATGAAAGAATGATGTCCAGGAAAACTGTCAATAATTCGAGTTGTCAGTATTAAAGCCGCCGTATTAACGGGGCACGACTTATATGAACGTCGTGTACTGTATGCCGTATGCTCTTCGGTAATGTGGGAAAGTTTCCTCTCCTAGAAGAGATTTAGATCACCGCAGTTTCTTTCGGGGGACCCACGAGGAGCAAAATAGGACCAAAACAGCGTACAGTTGCCGTCGCATGCGCTGTGCTGCTTCGTATAGTGTTCGACTGAGGAGATTGGAAGAAGCGGTCACGTGCACTACAAAGCACATACAGTCTGGAGAAAGATGGGCGTCCGCCGTCCCCGACCTGCACTGTTGATGACGGGCGAGTTTATCGCGATTAGTGGCGGCCGGCACATCGCGAAGCGATGACATTTTTGGTAACCTCCTCGCCCCCACTCAGCGTGGGCCGCAACCGTGTATTTAGCCGCGTCTGTCGCATGCCCAGCCGGAGAGGAATTCGAGCCGACGCCGTACTGGCCTCCCTCGGACGAGATTTCGTCTGTTATTATTCAATCGGCCCCGGCTAATGTCCGCCGGGCGATTAAGCCGACCGAGTGGCGCCCGTGACCGCGTGGTGAACTGCGGCTGGCCCCGACGAAAAGGAAGACAAAATGCGAGCGACGGCACCAGAGGTCGCCGCGGCCCGCAACGGAGGGAAAGGAAACGAGCAAAAAAACGACGCCGGTGATCATTCGAAGGATGGTCGTTAATGGATTTGATGTCTGTCTGCCATGCTCTTGATATGGCGGCGGCTTTCTGTTTTGCGTGACGTCGCAGCGATGGTCTTTCCGCGCCGCAGTTACGCGCCTCGCGTGTGCCCGCAGGCGTCGGTCGCGTTGTCATCACCGCTCGTTGTGAAGAGGAGCGCGGCCATTTCGCGGAGGGGAGGCAGAGAGGCTGCGCGTATGCCAATTAGGCGCTGACCAGCGGTTGCGGCCGCCGCACATTTTTCTTGTCGTTTCGTCGCCTGCCACAAATGTCAGCTATTTGATGTCTGCTCGGGCAGGCAGGCTCTGAAAAGGCGGCCGTCCCCCGCCCATTTCCTCGCGCGCGGATGCCCCGGAGAAATCTGCGAGCCTCGGGTCTGTGCACACGTGCGTACAGTATGCACTCGCCGAGGGCGAAAACAAATTAACGAACGGAAGTGAAATTAAGAGCTCCATTGTTAGCGGACGCTTCTGAAAGCCGCTGTCGACTTATCGCATCGAAGGGTGCGGAGGGGGAGAGCCCTTGCGAAAGACGCTTCGGAACAGCCTCTGCCTTCTTAGCATGCCCATGTGTGTCGTGACAGCTCCGCATGCAAGATATGCCAGCCCGGTTACTTCCTTCGACCGTGCCCCCTCCTCCTCCACCTCCTCCGCAACCACTACACCTTTGTTCTTCATTTTCTTTCTCCTGAGCGGCCAACTGCCGTAGCGGGGGACATTAATCCGTTGTCAAGGGCCATCTCGGTGATTGCGAGTTGTCGGCGTCGATTTCGACCCATGTTCAACGATGCGAGATGAAAGCGGCGGCTGCCCTTTTCCCCGCGAAACAATGAAGCATAAAAAGGCGCTATAAAAGGCTGGACTCTGTGCACACAGAATATATACGGCTGGCTGTGCCTCTCAATGCGGCCGACGTGCCAAGAGTCACGCTAATCGACTCGCCGTGGTGTCTTCATGTACGGTCCGCCTCGACAAATGCGTGCAGCGTTGCCGGGGCTGGAGGCGACGTCGCCTATAGTGGGGCCCCTTTCCAAAAGCTGCGCGCGACTGAAAACGTTCGCAGTTGTCCTTCACTCTTGCTCTGCCTTACCGTTGCTGGCAACAATACGAGCAGCCGGTCACCGATTTCTCCTGCGTGCCAACTGCCCTCTGAATTCGCCCCGTCATTCCAGCTCTTGGTTCGGTAACGGTGCGCCGCTCTTTGGCAAGGCCGCGTATAGTCGCGCCCCTCTGCGTCGCTGCTCATGCGGCACGTTTAACGGACCTTCTCTTCTTGTCCCCTTCCGATATTAACTGCATTTTTTTTTTTCGGCCACCGCGCTATGCGCTTCGTAGCGGCGTTGAATTTTCTTTCGGGTGTCTGTTCCTGGCCCGCTACAAGATCTCCGTTCTGTCCTGACGGCGTACGCGCACCATTATAAAACTTGTACCTCGGCGCAGCAACAGCTTCCTTGTCGTGGAGGGGCTGGTCGCGCCGCATATAGCTGCGCGTGTCGTGATATAAAATTGTTGCCTGCTCGGTCGGCAACATATTGAGATTGCCGGCAGGTTTGGTTCGTTGCCGGAACGTTGCATATCGACGAGGGTCGGAGGCGACGGCAATCTTTCCCCGTCATTGTGTGGTGCCTTATCGAGTTGTTGTGCTTGTAGATGGTGCGGCGGTGGGGCTGCGACGTTAATTGTCCCTTTTCAGACTTCGCGTATGTAGAATCACGACCAGGCTCGGGAGGCAGGGAACTTGTATTTCGCGAAGTATGTCGTGCTACAAGTCGATCGTAGTTATTAATCACATCATCTAACGATCATTTCCAGCTTTGCGTAAGGAAGGGTAAAGAGAAGCAACTGCACCGTCTCTTGGAGTTGACAAATGTAAGAACGCAAAGCTTTCGCCAACGTTCGCAGCAATGAAAACAGCAAATGCTGAAAAACGGCGCACAAAAGAATTAAAACTCAATGAATGAAACGTTTTATACGCACTGTATAGGAAATGCTTTAGTTTGCGAAAGAATGGGCAGTATCTTTTGGCGCGGAAATGATGTCAGCTGTTATTTTATTGCAACGATAGATGGTCATGAAGTGACGAAGAGGGTAATTTCGAGTGGTGTTGGGTTGCGATTTGTATGGATGATCTAAGCAACGAAAGTTCAGCGGTTTGTTCTCATATCGGATGCATTCAGTGACCGCTCACTGTGATAAAGCCAGTAAAAGTTAAACAGCAAATAAATAAGGCTTATAACTTCCAGTGGATTGTTCATGCTGTTGAACTAAGGATATCAGTTTGTCTTTGCATTCTGATTCTGATATGCACAAATGTGAACGAATGGAATATTCACTTGTTTGTGGAAGCAACCAAATGCAGCGAAAACCGCTTACGTATAGCTGAGAAGACAGAAATGGAAACGCACAGTTGCTTCTGTATCAGCGATTACTCAGAAAATGCGGGGGTTTTCCGCCGTCGTATTGTCGAACGGGATGAGCGCTGTGTTCGGTTTTTCTGCCTATGCGACGTTGTCGAACAAGGGGACCAGGGTCAGAACGTTGCGACCCGTGTTTATTCATCATACTTTGCATCTTGGAGTCATCCGCGCTGTCGGATGCGTTCGGCGAATGCCCTATGGCTCCCGTGGTTTGTGTAGTCCGCCTCCTCCGTGACAGTCCGTTTCCTGTTCGATTCGGCAAGGCAGCGAACGCGGACACTCCCCTCGAAGACATCTCTCTCTCTCTCCGCCTAGCGCCGGTAGCCGCGTCCGATGTTTCCTGAACGCCGGCGAGTTATTGATGGCGCGCTGCTTGGGCGAGGTTTGTTCTCCTCGGCGGCCCAGTGGTTCACGCCGGTTATTTCTGTCCATCCCGAGCGTCGCACGAAGACGGATGAATCTTGCGGCCGTGCCTGCATGTGGCGCGCGGGGTCTTGTTGGCTGTGTTTTCGGTCTGCTAGCCACAGTCGTTGGACTTCCCTTTATCGTGGCTCTCTGATTCCGGCTATCCACGCTTATGCAGCGTATCTCGCCTCATCTGTCGACCTCCTGCACGGCTTTGTTCGCCTTTTTGGTGCAAGCTGAGAACTTAGCCCGCGCTGCTTGCTCCCTGATTAGAGCTATTGTTGCCTTGCGCATTATGATGCTCGGATTGTAGGATCGGTGTAGGTGTCCTGCGTTTTTTTTTTTCTACTTGTATGTATTGAGCTTTGTGCTTGTTCTGGAGGAACTGCTTTTCTGCGTGTATAGCTAGCTCGCCAGGCAGAGAAATGTCACACTGCCCGTTTCCTTACTCAGATGAGAAACAGGCTACATTCGCCTCAGACTGGAGGTTTGTCGCGCTCAAGTGCGCTCGGGTCAGGTCCCTGGCTGTGCTCGCCTTGCGACTTAGCGGGCCCTTTTCTTTGCTTGTCCAGTCTCTAAATGCGGATGTCCGCTCACGACGTCACTAGCTGCTGCACTCGTTCGCTTGTATGCCGGCACTTTCTCTTCTTTATTTTTAACTCACCCCTTTCTGTTATCAGGAGCGTACGTCGTTTAGTCGCCAGTGCTTTTGAGAACCTAAGAAAAGACGAGGGGAGAAAAACGCTTGCAATAATATGACCGAGGACCAAACTCCGCTTGTTCGTTCAAGCCCGCCTGGCGCGTGTTCTTACGTCACTGCGCCGCCATTACGTGCACATATGGCCGTGTTTTGGTACCGGAAGCGTACCGTACTGCGGCCACTGACCAGTACGGGCCTGAATGTTTGCGCTCCGTCTGGCCGCTGCTGGCAGGCGACGCCTTTTTGCGCGGGTCACATGGCGCATGCGCGCTGGTGAGGCTGACGGCGTTTCCACAGGACCTCGAACAAGGCTGGCATCGGCGACACGCAGCTGATACCGACAAGTGTTTGTGCCGCAGGGGTATCGCGAATCGGTTGCTGATCTAGGGCAGAGTTTTGAGAAATCAGCCGATTCCCAGCTGACGCTGTTTGACTTGCCGCTTATCTCGATCGAAACTGTCGCTGCTGCCTGGTGATTTCTGACGAGGCTAAATAAGGGCGGTGCGAAGTATACAAGCTCCGACTTTGAACCGCTTGACTAATCACCCTGGTTTGTGTCGCTATTTTTTGTAGGGATATCATCTATAGTACGTGTCGGGGAACGTCCTTGAAGAAGAATACCTAGAACTCAGTGGCGACGTGGCCATTCGCAGGCGATCACGTGCTGCTGGTCACCGAAGTGACCGTCATCACGTGTTTTTTCACTTGCTCGCTGTTATATGCGAGGATGGCCTCAGCGAACATCGTGTACGATCTTGGTGCTTTTGTAAAGTGAGAGTTGTTCAGTCTGTTGATACGTGCACCTCTGCTGCGTGTCATCACCCCGAATTTACTGTTCCTTTGCAAAGCGGTTTTAGCAGCTGAAGTAAAAAAAAAATTGTACTGGTAAGGCTTTTCTGTCCTCGTAATCTTTCGACGCCAAATAATCGGCTGCATATGTCGTAGGAAACCTGAGTGAAATTTATCTTGTGGATGGACAAACACTTCTTAGCCTTACTTTGTTTTCTTTGATTCGCTGTATAGCTTGACTTCAGGAGAGCTCTTAGAGCAGCTCATGTTGTTTGTTATGTGACCATGGGATGCCAGGGACGCCGTAGTGGAGAGCTCGGGATTAATTTCCACCGCTAGGGGTTCTTTAACGTGCGCGTAGCTCGCACAGCACACGGGACTTTTTTGCTAGGAGTACTTCACCTCCAAATACTGCCTCCGCGACCAAGACCACAGTGCTTTAAAGGTAGAATTGGAAGTGCGGAGCCATCTTCCACCATGCAGGCAGTTTTGTAGTCTTGCATGGCGAAAGTACCGTTAACTTAGACAGGCTCATAAGATTTTCTGTTTTAATTTCTCCGTAGTTTCCTCGCTTAATTATTCGCACTGGGACAGTTTCTGAACGTTCTGTGCATCTGCGTCTTGTGGTCATCCGTGCTCTAGCCTTCACTGCACCTGCAGCCGCTAGGCCTTACTCTTGAAGGCGCTTCCCCCTGGTTTGATGGGGAAACCTGCTAAAAGAAGCCAGCAGTTGCTTGCGTATCTCGCTCGTGTGTACGGCCTTGCGAGACTTCTCTCTCCTGAGCTCCCATGAAAGACACACGGGGCAAGACGCAAGCAGCGCCATGGCGGCTCCATCCGGGGCTCATAAGCAATGTTAATGCAGGCCCTTCGCTTGTCCGCACCAGCGGAATTCCTTACCCATACGCGAAAGCGGCCAGCGGCTTCACCAGCGCTCCTTAGTAAGTGAAATCGTACTCGCAGCGGCCCCTCCGTCCGTGCGGAGTATACACGACGCTCGCTGCAGGTTCCGCGCCTTTTAATTGCGTCGGGTCTCTCGTGATTAAGGTCCGGCCGTCGTGCACGTTCGATTCGGCGCACGGTTGCCCCCCGCTGCGCTTGGCTGGTCTTTTGAATCCGCACTGGGCGCAGCCCGCGCACACGCCGCTATAAGTCTCCCCGCAACGATTTGGCCGGTGCATGTTTGGCTATACATCTCCGATGAAAGACGAGGGAGAGGAGCTGCGCTGCGATCGGCTAATTGGACGCAGCGCGGTCGAGGCAGCGCGGCCGTCGAGGAGCGTCCGTACAGGACTGCGTGACAGCCCCAATGAGCGACAGAACTGTGTTCCCCCAGGTCGATGTCTCGCACCCGTCGTCCTTTACTTTACTTCGTTTTTATTCGTGCGCCGCATACAGGCGCGCCTTGTGACGGACGGCTAACTATCAAGCTTTGAGCGTATGAGTTCGTTATTCACAGGGCATGCGGCGTTTACGATACAAAGACAAAGGAGACGTGCACCAGACCGCGCCATCCTCCCAAATTGAAGGGGCGTTGTAGTTAATCGTTCAAGGACTCTAACCGCTGCACGGAAATCGTGCAGGGCGCCTCGCGAATCTGGTTGCCGTTTGCGCGTGCATTTATATACTTACGGTGCAGCTCCCTTTGGCTGCTGGCGCACCAGAAGTATAAGCCGGGGACGATGTGCGCTTCTGATTTCCTCTTCGCGCTATCTGTTTTTGTTTGCTTCTTCCTTATCCGTCCGCATGTTTGTTTGAGGTCATTGGAGACGGCACGCGTTATTGAAAGGGTCCCGGGCAATCGTATGATTCTGTGCCACCCTTGGGCGAGATCTGGACCGAGTAGGTGTCAGGCGCACGACGTGATTCAGCACGTTTATTTTCAACTGCGTTGCACGCGGTGGTGTCGCTGCTGTGCGCAATTCTTCCTTCTTAGATGAACGATGGGCGCCAATGCGCCAGAGCCTTATGTTCGAGGCCAATTTAGATGTGCATTCGAGAGAGGTTCGCACGAGGGAATCGTTTGTGTGCACAGGTGTTGCTGGAAAAAACATAAATAAGATGCCGCGGCCTCTGGACACCAGCCATAATGGGGAGGCAGCGTGGAGTATACTCGGGAGATCGTGATATGTACGCTCTATTTTCCTCTACTGCATGGCATTAACTCCGTGTGCCGCTCCTGTGGGCCGAACAGAAGAGAGGTTAACCACAAGGGTGCGAGTTGTGTGTGTGACTAGCAGAGGTGTAAGGACCTGGACGTACACGAGTAGTTGACCTAACGTAACGTGTCGTGTTAATGTGGCACAGTTGAGCAAGTTTGGGTCAGCGTTATCGGCAGCCTGAATCGAACGTCTTCGTTGTTTACAGCACTGCAAGTCACCAGGTGCACTGCGATCGCGTTGAAGCACTATCACTGAGGTGCGGGCAACTGCGTTGACGCGCGTTCGTTTGAGGAATGAATATCTGCGTGTGTCGCGTCGATCTGGTATTGGAAGACTAGTAACCACGTCAGTAGAGCATTTTCTTTTATTTCGAGCACATTGCGTATTTTCAGCCATGCGACCGTGAATACTTTCTGTCCAAAGAGAAGAACGGACGAGGTAGAACTGTATCACGGGATCGGAGAGCCTTCAAACTATTATATAGTGAATGCTGATGACCAGGCCTGTCGCCTGATAATCTGTGGCGTGGAATCGTTCACCGCGATCTGGGAATCGACAGAGAAGTGTTTCGATTCCTCGGTCCTCCGCCCTGAACACGAATTCGCCTGTATGTGAGTAGAAAGGGGGTAAGCAAGCCAAGAGGGGGTGGCGCTAGAGCACAGGTTACTCTCTTTCTACTCCTTTCGAGTTACGCATGACGCAGGCTAGAACAACACAGATGGAACTTTTTGTGAGGATAAGACTGACGTTTCTCTTCGGACACGCGGCAGGAAACGGCAAGAGACGCCGCATGCGTCCCCGCGTTGAGGCCGGCGATGCCCGTCGCGACGCACGAGGGCGTCGCCTCGCATGCTGCCGGTGTACGCAGAGTAAATCATGCGTGGCTGTTTACAGGAGATGCGGCGCGTTACATCGCAGGCCTTTCAGCGCGCGCTGATTTATTGCTCGCGGCGTACGAAGGCAGGGCTTGGCCTGCTTTCCTGCCCTCCCATTGGTTCGTTGGCGGGGCGTTCCCTTGTCGCACACGTCGCGCAGTTTGGCGCATTCGTTCACGCTTCGCGAAGGATCAGCCATCGGCACTGGGGGTGTGTGTGTGAACGTGCAAACGCTTACTACTCCATAGCGTGGTGTGGGCGCCTTAGCTTTGGGGCTTTGCAAGCTGTGTGATGGCGTCAGTCTCTCGAGTCTTGCGATCCATCTCTACACAGGCAGCATGCCTAGTTACTGGGCACACGAAAAAAAAAAAAAACAGATCTGTATCTCGACTGCTGCCCGTTGTCTTCCGACTTGCTCGAAAGAATACAGTAGTCTGCATCTTCCTCACGCAAAGGAGTAATGCCAGCAAACGGCATGCACTGTTTTCTGCCCTGCCACATGGGCACGTAAAAGCTAGGACGTTCCACCTCCTTGTGCAACGCATGCTCACTCGCTATCACTCACTCACTCACTGGTTCCCGAGCCACAGTTTGTATTATGTATAGCATAGTTGTGTTGTATATTTATACCATAGGTATATTGTGTTTACGTAGTTTTATGGTTATATTGGGGCTTATTGGCGCATGAAGCCAATAACGGCATCATGTGCCAAACCAAGGGTAAACCATGGCTTGAAAATCTGCAGGTTCTGTCCACGGGAACGAAACCGACGTGGCATTGCTGAGAATCCTGACGCACTTTTTTTTTTAATATTTCAAAATTTCTAGTCACATTGATTGCACATTGTGCTCTGGTGTATTGAACGACTCGAGGTACGTGGGGTGTTTTCATCGGAAAGTTCTCGAGCGTCAGGAGTAACACAGAAGCGCGCCAGCTTCAGAAAAGCACCTCTGTTCCAAGCATTTTCATTGTTTCTTTTATTCTGTACTTACTGAGCCCGCCACTGCGGCCGCTCGCGTGCACTAGTGGCATCGGCTTGGACGTAACCACCCGCCAAAGCAAGCGCTCTTCGCCAAGATTCATTCCCTAGGATCACGCCACTCTCCTACTTTCCGTAAAATCCCGTCTGATCTGAAGAGATGGTATGATTCTTTGCTTCTCTAACAACAGCGTGAAAAACAGCTACCCCAATGCTTTCGTTCCTTTGGTTTCGTGTGTGCTTCGCCGTAGTGGAGAGGCGCCGTGGAGTTGACGACATGGTGCCTTCTCTTTTTGGCGCAGTCGAACCCCGAGGAAGAGGACCTCAACGAGTCCGAGTACGGCGGCTCGGGCGACGACGACGACGAACGCCGGACGCCGCTGGACGGCGAGCTGAGCAACGACGACGCCCAGTCGGACGTGCTGGCACGCTACCAGCCGCACAACATCAGCGCCAGCAGTGCCGGAAACAACGGCAACAGCGGGAACAACGGCAGCCTCGGCAGCCGCAGCAGGCAGGACGAAGGGTCAGTGGTGCCTCGTTGCCCATCTCCGGGAAGAGAGCGAAGCCTATATATAGGAGGTGCCCGTGCACCTCTTTCGATTGCCGCTCCTTTGCCTGCACGGAGTTGTGGTCACGTAACGCGTTTCGAAAGTTTCCGATATTCGCCCGTTGGCGTGTTCAGAGGCTCAAGCACTGCATGAGACGCAGTGTTTGCCTATGCACAGGAGCATGTCCAAGGCACATAGAAATGTGCACACAAAACCGTGCGCGTGGAACCCAAGACCCCATTTGCTTATAGTGGAGTGGTCATGTATGAACGGCATGTTTCTCTCGCTATGTTATCTGTACGTCACGGTGCACCATGCCGTTCCTGTTTGGAAAAGTTGGAATAGTATTAATAATTATGTTTTAGGCCATATCTCTGACCAAAATGCCGCAGCTTACAGATCGGTCAGGAAGCGTCTTCGTAAAGCTGCGCTTGAATGCTGTTGTCTTTAAACAGAGCCTCCAGAGACAGCTTACTCCCTGAGCCAACAGGGGTGAAATGGGACAAATTGCAGCACTTAGTCGTCCCAACGAACAGTTAGTCCTCAGAGAGGGTAACTGGGGCAGATGATCGCCCTTTATTTAGTCTCTTAAGGAGTATTTGACGGTTTAACGGTTGTGGCAACGCAGTTAGTACCCATAACAACTAGCACTTTACTCCTTTCAGATCCGGAGAATAGAGGATCTCTGGCGCATCCTTACAACCCGCGGCCGCTGGTCATGTGTGTTTCTTGTTGCGCGGGCCACGCAGGAGTCCCATTCCGCTAGCCAACAGCAGCAGCAACCACTCGAGCAGCACGCCTCCAGCTAGTAACGGGTCCACGCCGTCGACGCACCCGCTGGGACCCGAACCCCGCATCCCCGCTCCAAACGCCGTGGTGTCGTCATCCCCGGGTCCTATGCGGGTGCCGGACTCGGGCCCGCTGAGCGTCCTTGCCGCGAGGGCGGCGGCCGTGGGCCTCCCTCTGCCAGCGGCGGCCATCTCGGCTCTGCCGCTGTCCCAGGCGCCGCCGCTGTTCAGCTTGGCTACAGCGCCGCCGCACATGATGCACCTGCCACCCACGCTGACTCCGCACACGGCCGCCGTGTCCAGCTCGCCGTCCGAGCCCAACAAGTACGCCTTCGAGGAGCAGTACGGCAAGCACGTGAGTGGACTTCCCTAAGTCTACTGGAGTCCTGGACTGTGAACCCTTTACATGATACATGTTTTTCTCTCTCTCTCTCTCTCTCCTTCCTGTCTGGCCCACCGCCGCGTTTCTCCGTGATTTCCGCTGCGTCAGGGGTGGTGTGGGTTGTGTCACTGAGTGCCTCAGCGCTGATCATTTTCTTAGCACAAAAGGATATGAGTGGCTGGGAGAGCAAGTACATCAGTCCACCTGCGGAATAATAAAAAATAAGTGACGAAACAGGCACAACTTGGGTATACATGGCTGCCTGATCGTTGCGTTTTCAGAGGCAACAACACCCTTCGGGTCGTGCATGGTCCATTATTCCCAACCACTGTTTAAACGGCGAGGGCCGTTAATATCATCTCAACCTGAGTCGTCGTGTAACCGTTGTAGAGTAACAGAAGCCCGTTGTCATTTTTCCGTGGCCTGGCTATCTGGGCGCCCAAGCGGATCGACACCAAGCCAAGGCAAACCAAGACCCGAGCTGAGAGAGCGAAGAGAAAAATAAAAAAAAAAGAACCAGACGAGAAAATAATGAAAGAAGTAGGGGATGAAAATTAAGGGATGCCGTCGTGGAGAGAAAAATAGTCATCACGGCTCTCGTCGAATGTTTGAACTAAGCCGTAGCTTTGTCTATCCGATACTTTTAAGTTGTGTCCTACTCTACATAGTGCAAGAGTTTCGCCCAGAATCCCGCTACAAGAGGATGATGCTTACCACATTATAACATAATTCGCATCCGGCGTGTTCAATAGAAGAAGAGTCTTCATTTTCTGGGGGCCCGTTTCTAGCAGTCATTACTTGCCGCGTTTTTGTGGCGCATAATATGCCAGAGCGAGATAAAACGGTCTCGTTCATCATTACTGCCTGAGGCAGCGCGCAGTCGCATCGCACCGTTTGCGTACAAAGAGTAACAAACATTGTTACGCAAAGTCATTTCCTCGCGACTGTTTAATGCTCACTGCAGCGACGCCAAATAAGCAGCATTCCGAAGTAATGCCTATCTCGCAAAGACGGTGTGCAAGGGCTCAGAAAAGAGGGCTAGAGGAGTCTTTTGTTCGAATGCAACTGATGAACGAAGCGGCCAATGCCCCTCAAAGGATGCCTTTCAGCCAATAGACGTCGACCAATTGCCATGACGTCGCGGTGAGTAACATTCTACTTGAGCACCAACCAATCGCCTACGATATCACGCTTGCTGATTTACCGCAACGTCATGACAACAGGTCGACGCCTTCGGCTGGAGGGCCTCCTTCGAGGGGCATTTTCCGCTTCGTTCTTCATTTGTATACGACTGTGCACCCGCACTGGGCCTGTTCGCGCTGCGCGGGCATCAGGAAGCTAATCATGTAGACGCTTCTTTCAAGGACAGATAATATATGATAGTGCTGTAATGACAGCTCTGTCAAACGTTCTGCACAATAGGTAAACAATAACTCATTCAAGGAAAATTTGCCATTCAACTATGCAGCGAATTTTAGCGCTATCTGGTCTCTTCAGACCGCCTCCCAATGAGGTTACTGATGAAGGACATTTTCCAGCATCTTTGAGCGTCTGTCGCTGAATGAACGCGCGCAAAGCTGTGAACGGGTTATCGTTGAACCCACGCTCAGACGCCGGAGCAGCACCGTCAAGGTTCGCCTGTTGCGCCCAGTGGCTTTCGCGGGTGGGCACTTTGTTATCCACGGAGCCATGGCCTCATCTTCTCGGCATCTCGCCCGTCAGGATTCTCTCGCCGTCCAAGCTTTCGCTCCGATCCGTGGGCGCGCAATAGTCGCCGCTCGCGTTGACTTTCTTCATTCGAGCGCTGCTGCCGGCGACACATCTATTCTCAGCCGCGGGAGTGAGTGAGGGACCAATGCACACTGGCGCGCTAGTCACAAGGGCTTTCGACCAATGAGCGGGTGAACAGTGCTGATGATGCGCAGATTAGCAATGATCTATTTCTGAACGAGGAAGTGGATTTATACTCGGGGTTTCGTTCACTTCCGAGGCGTCGCTGAAGGGTTTAACTGTTTGCGACGCGCAGCCCCAAGGCCGCAATATCGAACAGCATGAAATTGCCCTGAGACTGTCTCTTTTCGACCGCAAACAAAAATTCTACAGTGTGCGACCGTAGTTTTTCGAATAAAACGGTAACACAACATCTGCGACTCGCAAGTCTAAATGGGCCTTGGGTCATGGCTCGTACGCGAGCCACCGCCCAAGGTCGTCACCAAAGGCCACGCGTCACATGATGCTGACGTCATAAAATCCCACGGCTTGGAAGACGACGTGAAACCGCCTCACGTTCCGCTAACAATCAGCGCTGTAAAAGAGAATGGAAGCGGCGATTGAGTCGCAGGGAGATGGCGTGGAGCGCTCATGGCGGAAGTAATGCGCAGCAGACTTTCTGGGGCCAAGAAGTGCAAAAGGGCAACGTAGGAGGAGAGCACCTGTGCTTTAACCGGAGCAGGATGCAGCGAGCGCGGGCGTAGCGATTGCGGAAAAGGTCAACGGTGTGTGCGTCAGCGGGCCTGCCTCCAAAGCAGTCTGAAGCATATTCGGTTGCGACCCGCGATTGTCGTCAGCGCTTATTGAAAGAATGGATAGCCACAAGCATCAGTCCTTTCAAATTTTATTCGCCGCGGCACGAGCGTCAGCAAGTGCATAGCGATGCTCTTGGTGCTGCTGTGCCCCTGCAGCCCCCCCCCCCCCCCCCCGCCAAAAAAAAAAAATAGGGGGAGGGGAGGGGGGCGTGCGCTCACCAGAGATCTCTAATCATTGCAGTCAGTTCTTTTCTGCCTGGGTGATGAAACAGTCTGTAATCTCTCGAGTTCGGGGAACTTAATTCTGTTCCCGAGACTGCTCCTGCTCTTCGCAACTGAGTACTGCGCGCGTAGTTGCGTGACATCTGCTCTGGACGTACGGCGCTGGTAGTCGCCGAGAGAGGCACCATGAATAGCTTTTCCAGTTTTCTAATAGGGCTTCCTCCACTCGACGTGTTTATCCTAACGCTGAAAGTGGTTTTTCCTTATCAGTTCTTATCGCTTGTAAGGCTTAACTTGCAATGGAAGCTGATACGTTGTGCGCCGCTGATAAAGGGAAGCAAAACATGCAGCTTGAGTCGGCGCCTTTACTGCGTCTCCTTTCCAGACGCCGTAGTTCTGCCAGCAACGAAAAGTTTCGCAATATTTCGTCATCTTTGCCGCCGCCCCTTCGCCCGTCCTTCTGTCTCTGTGCTCGGCCCAGGCTTCCTTCTTTGTTTGGATAGTTTGCACGATCTGTCGGGTTCGACATCCGGGGCACAATGCAGGCCGGTGCATCTCAAACGTGACCAGGTGGTCGAAATTAATCTGGAGCCTTCCAATGCGGCATCTGCATCTCTGCAGCGCTGTGTCCTGTCCACTTTGTTTCTTGTGTTCTCGTATTTTTGCGTTAGAAATTCGGAAGATATGTACCAACCAGCTGCAAGAATGTTCTCGCACGATGTCTGAACGTCTGTCTGTCGCTCTGTGTCCGTCCGTCCAACCGTCGTATTGTGCGTGCGCTTACATGCACTGTCCTTTATCCCATTTCTCACCTTCGCAGGAGCTACATTTGGTAGGTGTTATCGACGGATTGCGCCACGCCGGCCAAATAAATTTATTCGGTGAATGAACAGGTGCCCTGCCCTAGGAAGTAGTCCTCGACACGGTTTCGGTCCTGTCATTACATCTAGACGGTGCGTGCGCTACGAATGGAAGCCGAAAAACAAAGCACGGGAGGGAGATATTGAGGTAAAGCAATATGTCGTTGCGCCGGCGGAAAAGCGCGCCGTGCGGCGCGTTGCGAAGGAACGGGCGGCGCTTGTCGCGCTCCCTGTCGGCGGAGGGAGTTAGCCGTTACGCGGCGTGCGGGCGTATAAAATCACGAGCCCAGCGGCTGCTGCCAGCATTCAGGGTCAAAGACCTGTTTGCATCCCAAAGTCTGTGTCGTCGTCTGCCGAGTGAGCAAACACTCTCCTCCCCCGCGCACTTCCACTCGAGCACTGCGGCTCCTATCTATCGGAAAGCGCTCGGTCCAACACCCCCGCCCTATCTCGGGATGCTCGTCGTCGCTTCCTATATGCGCGACACGCCGCGACCGCTATCAGTGAATGACATCGAGAACACTCTCTCTGGGGCTCTCTTCGCGCGCTCCGCGGGTGTGTACTGCTTGCTCTCTGCCATGGGAGCACACACGCCTTCTCTGGCGACAGAAATGATCGCGTGTGTGGGGGTGGCCCGGAGCGAACTCGGTGGCCCACCTTTGTGGCGGAGGCACGGGTCGTTTCGCTTGCACCTAATAGACGCTCAAAATTCTCGTGCAAAGACGCAACTGCAGCAGCACCACTGCTCTGCTGCTGCATAGTACAAGGGGACGTGTCGCTCTCGAGGTTGCTTAGCGTTCGGCTTTCTTCAGAACGCCAATGACCTAAAGACCAAAGCGAAAGGGAAGAGTTGGATAAAGTGTGAGACACTGCTAAACCGCTTGTCACCGGCCAGCAGTATCCCCGTTGCGATAAAGAACGGATCAGCTTGGAGCGGTTAGCACCAGCGTAATATTGAACACGAACAATGAAGTATACACGGTAACACACATAAACTCGCACTCAAAGTTATGTGCTGTATATAGGGTGTCACAATTGGTTCTATGTTCTCGGTATGAAATGAATCGAGTGGAAGCATGAAAGCATTGTGCTTGACATGCTAAAGTCACGTTCTCAATGCCTCGCGCCTTGGTTGTGTGGTGGGTTCTGTTAAACACAACAGTGCCTGATGCATAGCCGCAAACGTAAGAATTGTTACGAGACCCGAGCATGCTACAGCTGCTCAAGTGCACCGACGTTGTTCGAACTCGTCTGGAGCACGAATACCGGTGAGCCAAGTCCTTGCTCGATTTCAGTTTGGATTCTTTTCCTGTTTTGGCCCTTGTGTTCAGGCAACTGTCTGAGCCAGCCGAGGAAACAAATGCATCCGTAGCTACGCGAGTACTGGGTGTCTCGACTGCTCAGTCTCAGTGCACTTCAGCACCGCTTCTACCCTCGGCTGCCCTAGATTGGCCTATATATTTCTCCGATTCGGCTCTTTTTCTGGCGGGAGACGTTAAAAAGCACTCGCCTAACCAAATCACTGCAGCTTTATTCTCTACACTGTGGCGCTTTTGTGGCTTGCACTGAGACTGAGCATGACATGCACAGGTTTTCGTCCTTAGTCTGCATGGTAGTACGGTGGCATTTTCTCGGGGTGCGCTGCATTTCGTGTAGCCGCCGCAGTTTTGTAGCGGAGGTGTCTAGTCTGAAGCGTTAAGCAACACAGCCGCCGAAGCACCTGCTGCCTATCCCATTCATTGCCAAAGAAACACTTCCCGAGAAAGGGTTCAGATTAATATTTTGTTTTATCTCTCCAGCCTTTTGTGCTTTTTAATGGCGGCGTCAGTAAATCTTGTGGTTTTATACGCGCTTCCGCAAAGCGCAGCTCTCAGCGAGCTGCATGCTGTGCGATAACGAGCGTCGGTATACGCGTAGAGCCCGTCTAGTGTGGTGCAGATCTGTTGCTTGTGTGCGAATCGCGCAATGAGCCCCCGTGCGCCTGGCGTTTCCCTGAGAAATATTTGGCCCTCCGGGGCGCTCCCCCTCTGACGCAGTTGTCCATCTCCAACCTGACCGCTGTCTGGATGGCCGACCTGACAAAGTCGTCCAATGGGGTAAGCTCTTCTCCCCGCCCGGTGCACAACGGGTGACTCGTTGTTTCCGAGCAACGCTCGAGAGCAGTGACCCCACTGCCCCCCGTGTCAAAGACTGCGATGACCATCGCCTGCCCTGGCCGGGGCTTTGTTCCCTCCTCGGAAAATACTCCCGAACGATGGATTCGGAGAGACGGTCAGCCAGTCTGGTTGCCTTAGCTTTGCCCTTTGCTGAGAAACGAGGGGCAAGAGGTGGCAGGGAGCTTAACCAGGACTGCTTGTGCGGGTCGAGCTTTCGCCGGGAAAACAGAGTTGGCATGTGGGGTGTAACGTCTCGAAGCTGCATGTTGGCTATGAGAGAGATCGTAGTGGAGGGCTCCGGATTAATTTTGACCACCTCTGGTTCTTCAACACTCGCTGGCATTGTACAGCGTACATGAGCTGTTGCATTTCGCCGGTATCGAAATGATACGCCAGGGATTCGATCCGGCGTTCCTGGGTCCAGCGGCCGAACGCCAAAGCCAACACTGCCGCCTTAACAGCCAGTGCGGAGATCCTCCCCGTTTCAACGTGAGCTGTCTCTAAAGCGTCGAGATGCTGTTTAATTGTGTAGCTGCCCTTGCGTAAGCACTCAGGCGTTTTAAGGAGAGCGGCATAAATATAGAGTAAACGGTACTGAAGGCAACACAAGCACCCCCTAGCGGCGTGTTGGACCCTTTCCTCCGTCGTGCCATGGCTACAACATGTTGTAGCCATGACAACTGCGAACCAGCTCGCCCAACGTCTCGTCCGTCAAAACCACCCCGTCCAGGCGTTTCGGGAAAAGACCGGGGGGTTTATTTATCGGGACGTTTCTTTCCAGAGAAATTGTAACACCTGGTCGGCGGACGCTTGCACCCCAAAGGTTCCCAGCGGCCCGAAACCCGTTGCCACCCGTACACGAGGCGGATTCTCTGTCAAGAGATCAGTCCAATAAATACCACGCTGAATTTCATTGGAGTGAAAGGACGTTATGCACCCGGATATTAACTGGAAAACAAGGAAGCGGAAATGAAAATTGGTTTTGAGGAAAGCAAATGGTGCAATACCTGTTTCACATATCCCGGTGGACATCCAAACCGCGCCGTAAGGGAAGGGATAAATGAGGGAGTGAAAGAAGAAAGGAAGGAAGGGGTGCCGTAGTGGAGGACTCCGGAATAATTTCGACTACCTTGGGAGCTCTAATGGGCACTGACATCGCACAGCACACGGGCGCCTTTTTGCGTTTCACCTGCATCGAAACAGCCGCCGCGGTCAGGTTCGAACCCAGGAACTCCAGCTCAGGAGCTAAGTTCCTTAACCACTGAGCCACCGCGGAGGGTCTGAGAGGCGGCCCTGTTCGCGATTTTAAGGCGCCTGTATGCGCCCCTGAGCGGCCTATTCCTTTCGCTCAGCAGCCGTTCCCGGGCTATCTTTGCTCGCACGCAGTCGTTACCGAGTGCTGACGCGGTCTCAGCTTCGCCGCTATCGCGCTGTATAATGACGCGGTGAAGATAAGGCGCGCGCGGCGCAAAATAATTCTTCCAGCTCTGAATCTGTTATCGGGCGCAGGCAGCGGGGCCACCAGATTGCACTTAGCCACGTGTCCCCGAGAAAGTGACAGATCGGCTGAAAGAACGGGCCGGGTGAGCCTCCGCGCGGTCCGTCGTTATGCGCTGTTGCGTTTCTGGTTGGGTATACACTGCGAACGCCGGTGCCCCTCCGCTCAAAGTATAGGTCGCCGATTCAGACCTGTAGGCGGGCAAAATATTCCTTCGGCGAATATTCCTTGCGCAGATACTATATATTTCATTCGCTCACTGGCCCAAAGCCATTCCTGCTGTATCCGTGTCTTCAATATCCGCCCTGCTGTCGCTGAGGGCCCTTCTGTCGCGAATAAAAATGTATGGTCGAAAACCGAGCCCTTATCTGGCCTATGTTCGTTGCCACTTAACGACATCGTGTTTCTCCACGATTCTTTAAGCTTGCCATCGCTGTCCGTTATCACCTCTCGAGAACGTGTTTATTATAAGCCCGTGCCATCATTGGCATTTTAGGTTGGGTTTTTTTTCTTTCTGCTTGCCACTCCTACCCGGCAGCGCTTGTCCCCTGCCCCTCCCCTCGCCGTCCGGAGTCACTAACCCCGCGATTTCTTTTTTCGTTTTAGCCGCTATAGCGAAGTGCCTCGCTTCCTTGATTCAGGAATGGCGTGCAGCGTACAACTCTACTTATCTCCCCCAGCAGGAGGTCCCCTTACTTTCGATTTCGGGGGCCGCTACATGTAAAGACGCGAACCTTCTTGTAAATGCTGTGCTGCCTAGTTTGATCGACTTATCTCAATGACACGGTTCTTATCTGCCGTAATAGCGTTTATTTCACTTATTCGTGATTTCTCGCGGGTTCTTCATGATATGGCTCGTACTTCGTGCTGCTCTTCCCGTTACGCACGCTGATATTTTTGTTTTCGTGTTCTCATTTACACCTATAGGAAAGACGCGCATTTTGGGTCTACGTACTTTGCGGGCTTTATACGTCCCGCAGGTAAAGAAGGCTTCGCCGATCGACCAATGAGGATGCTAAGGGCGCAAATTCGGTCAGGCATATTTACCTTTTTATTTCTTTTTTAGCTAGACATTGACGTCGCAAACAGCGCTTATTTTCCGATGCGCATGTTCTTGTGGACGCGTTTTTGTTTTATGAAACAAGATTAGCTTCTGGCGTGCCTGTGCGGTGAGGAATGTTATTTTTTTATTTATGTATTGAAATACTCTGTTGGCCCTCGTGGGGCCATTACAAAGGGGAGGGTATCTAAATCAGGGCACAGTTTAATGATTTGACAAGCAAAAAAGCAATGCTGAGTGTAAAAAAGCACTCATGTACGACAAGTGTGGTAGCACAAAAAGATAAATAAATACCAATATGAAAATGCACGCTAAACAAAACAAAACAAGGTAACAGTGGTTGCCAATGAGTCAGTTGTCAAATCAAATTTTTTTACTCAAAGTGGCACGGTTCCAGATAACTTAGTAGTGCTGAATGAAATTACGAAGCCTGTGTTATCATGGCGATCCTCGAGGGTAACTCATTCCATTATTTTATTGATAAGGTTAGAAACGAATTTTTGCTCTTTTCTGTTCGACTTCAAAATAAGGTTAACGACGGGCGTGATGTGATGTGGTGGTAAAGTATGCGACAGGACAAAATGTGTGCTACAGTGATAAGGTGCGTCAGAAAAAGATAATCAAGCGATTTTTTTTCTGAGCTTTGGGAGCGATCGCATACTGAGCGTTTCCTTTAGAGATGAAACCTTTGATATCGCGAGTAGGATAACAAGCTGGAGCTGCTTTGTTCTTGACAGCTTCCAGTAGACTGGTAAGGGTGATTTGTCAAGGATGCGGAATTATTGAAGCGTATCATGAACAGACGCTAGGGGAAATTATTCAAGCCATGTATAAGCGTCGCTTGAAAAAGCAGCTTTTTTTTTTGCGCTCTTGATATAATATTCTGTTTAATGAGGTCACCCAGGTTATGCTAGAATTTAAAAAGCCGCTTAGTTATTTAAACGGCGGGACCGAATCTGCTACGTAATCATTTGTCATGTAAGTATTTATTTGACATTGAATCTGTAGTGATCAAGTCTTTTCCGTGTTAGTTTGCACCTTCCATCTGCAGCACCGCCCTGTAAGCTTGTTAAGGTTAGTTTTGCAAAATAATGACGTCATTAGTACTAGCTGTATCTCTGTAGGTTACACGGTCGTCGGCAAGAAGGCGAATTTTTGAGGTAATATTGAATGCTTTTAAACTTGATATTTATTTAATATCTAATTACGAATAAGCGCAGACCTAATACCAAACCTCGAGGGACACCCGACTTGACAAGGATAGGGCGGTATTATTATCACTCAATTTAACAATCTGAAAACAATTGGTAAGAAATTATTCAAACCATCTCGTTAATCTTACGATCAAGTTTGAGATCACGTAATTTCGGTGTTAATCGTTTACGGGGTGCACCCGGTCAAAGGTTTTCGGAAAATCGATAAAGATCGATAAAGGGTTATTACCAACTTTTAAAGCTGTGTTTGGCTTGAAAGTTTCTGGCGAGAACCGTGCTGATTGTTTATGGGCAAATTATTTTGCTCGAGTTGGGCCACAACTTGCGTGTACAGAATGTGCTCAAACAGCCTGCATCTAATTGTCGACTTTTGTCGCATAAAAGCGATTCGATCAGCAGCTATTCAAACGCTTTTAAAGTCAGGGTCATCACATACAAGCAGTTGCACTTTGGGCTACTTGTAATGTTTAAGATGCAGCCTGAGGTTACGGTAGTACATTCGCCCGTGTTCCTATTTTTGTCTCCTTTCTTTGTCGTGGTATGGCTGTAGTAGTATGGACCGTTATTGCGGCTGTCTCTAAGCCGGATTAAACATTGTTGAAAAAGTACAAGCTGAAAGGAATGTGCAGTGAAAAAGACTGTATTTTGGGTGAAATGGAGCCTCAGCCTTTTTTTCCTTCATTCCATCTTTGGGGCATTTTCAGTCTATATACGAATGTCAGTTTTGTATTTTGTTTTGACGCTCACAATCTAACAACAAATTTGAAGACTAACGAGAGGAAGGAACTCCAGGCAACGTCTACGATGAAGTTTACATTACGGATGGGCAAATGCATCCTCAGATCCATCGTACGTTTAGATCGAAGTTTACGCCGTGATCTGACGCGCGCAGCGCCTGTTCAACAGTGTGTTGCGCGTTTCGCCCGAAAGGATACACTGGGAACGGGAAAGGCTGCTGCGGCGTAGCCCCCCTCAGGCGTCGGAAACACTGGGGAGGTCACGGGGGCGCGTCGTGTTTCGACCTACCGACCGCCATTCCCCCGCACAAGCTGACAACCAGATGCGCTCATGACTCACACGAAGGAGAAACTATGAAACAGTGCCGATCCGGCGCGAAGAAGGCCTGGAAATTCGCCCTCTGGGTTGCACCGCGTGGCGGTTTCTCGAAATTTTGCCCATGCCCCGGAGTAATGGGCGCGGCGAGCGCTATGGGCTGCGCGGAATATGCCTCGAGCCGGCAACTCTATCTCGCATGTTACGACGCCGGAGCAAGAGACTCGGGGAGAAGCGGCGCAGTAAGAAAAGCAAGGAAGACAGTAAAAGCAAACTAGCTGTAAGCAGCAGCGGCAGCTCGTCGCCGACAGAGTATATAGGGAAGAAGTGGACGGGGTTGTAAAAGTCTGCTTTTATGAATCGCGCGTTTTCAGTCTACATGCCGCTCGGGCATTGAAATGAAGAAAAAGAAAAGGGGAGGAAAACGAAGGAAAAAAGGCAGATAAAGGCTGTAGAGGGCGCGACGACGCCTCTTTGAACAGAAGAAAGCGCTGCGAAGCGTGTTCGTGCGGCGGAGTTTGCCGCGTCGTCGTCGTCCGATAGTTGGCCGCCGACGATATGCAGTCGTAAATCGAGCCCATACGCGGCGACCGACAGCGTAGTCGGGGAAACCAAAAAAGGAGAAAAGAGGCCTCTCCCTCTTCGCTTCACCCCCATTCGCTCGCTTGGAAATGAAGGAATACACGGCGCTTTCTAAGCGCGCCGCCGAAAGAAGCGGCTGTAAAAATCGGCGACGAATATGGGCGAGGGGGAGGTCCGCATTAAGAAGGCAGTCGTCAAACGCATTTCGCCTCTCTTCCCCTCCTGGGCGCCTTTGTCTCGCGGCCGCCTCCTCTCTCGGGGCGTGTGATGGTGCCGCCGACGTCGCCGCGCCTTCTCCGCATCTATTGCTCGTCCTTCGTCCAGGGTAAATAAGGCGGGAAACGAGCTCGGCTAGGCGAGGAAAATCAAAAGGTCCTACAACTTTGCTTTAAAAGCAGGGAGAGGGATTGTCTACATGCTTCGCATGGAGGAGGGCCGCTGCAGGTGAACGGCAGTACTACGTCAGGCGGCGGCTGTACTACGTCACGTGGTGCGCCGTAGCAAGAAACTAGGGCCCATAGCCCGCTGAGAGCTAATGTTCGAAGAATGCTCGTAGCAAACTTTTCTCAAGTGCGGGACGACGGGAAAGGAAATGCCCAAAAATGCGGTTCAGTTTACAATTCTGGGTAGGAAAGGAGCCGACGCGTTGTCGTTGGTTGCAGAACTCGCCCACACGTGGTCATTTCCTCAAATGAACCATCAGAATCCAGTCTTCTCTGCCCGTGCTTCCTGGGCAGCCCGCTAATGGCGAAAAAATGCAGAGCGAGGTGGTTCAAGACTGAAAGGAGGCAGGAGGAGGAGTGCTGTGGATGTTCCTCGGGAAAGACAAGCTGCCAGTTTTTACGCTCACCCGTCTGCTGTACAAATCCAGGGTTGCGTGCTTCGGGATATCATGGCTTTGCAGCCGTCATCTCGCCCGCTTCTGCATCCCTGCACACAGAGCTGGATTCCGTGCTCAGTCCGCGTTGCCTGCCCGATTGGGCCAAGATGCTCGATCGCGTGCCGTAATTAGAGGTTCCACCGGGTGGATTAGAGAAGCCGCTGGCGCTCCCTGGTGGCTTGCGAGTGTACAACACGATGCGCCGGGCGGTTGGCGAGGTCTGCAATTTCTGACCTCTCTCCTCCCCCTCTGCATGTGGCCGGCCTGCTGTGCCGTGTGTGTTTTCTCGTGGAAGGCAGAAAAAGCCGCCACGCAGACAGATGGGTCGGCTAAGTAGAAAAACAGTGGCGCCCATCCTGTCTGGTGCCACTGTGCATCGCTCGTCGTACGGCGCCCAGTTTTCTTTGTCTTCGGTTTTTTTTTCTGTTTCTTTTCTCTGCGGTTTTGTTTTTTCGCGGAATCGAAGCTGTTGTGTTACCGTTCGCCGCCATCGGCCCGTCTTGTTCTTCGGAGCCCCGTTTTTTTTCCACGGAAGGAGAAAATCGGCACCGCGGCGCATCGTACGCACGCACGCGCGTGCGGGTCTCGTGCGGGGTGCGGTTTCTCCCGAGCTTCCTTCGTTTCCGCCATCGTGCACTTCTTCCTCGGAAATGAGACGCTGTTATCAGCGCTGCCGCTTGCGGGAAGGTACGCGCTTGTCCTCCGCCCCACACGGCTCCGTTCTCGCGAACCGTTTTGAGCGCTGACCGTTGGGTTCTTCTGAATCTGGCCGAACGGAAGCAACTCGCGATCGATCTGCGTGCTCGGTCTGTGTACGCGCTCAGGCCGTGTTCCCTCGTCTTCGAGTCCGCTTTAAAGACAGCAGCGGACGTTACAAGACCTTCGACGGGGGCAGACCTGCAACGATGAGGCTCATTTCCGAAGCGATGAGGTTTGTCCACGATTCCCGTCCCAACAATGCGTTCTCTCCCGCCGGTAATGGACGAGCCCCGAAAGTGCGGCGTGACAAGCGTAGTAGAAGGGCCAACCGCAGGGACTCGCTCACGCAGGTGCGTCCACATCGTCTGCAGTCTTGTTTACGCCGACCCTCCTTCGGGCCGAGTTCAGACGCCGCACTACCACTAGCTCCTTCTGCGTAGCAGCTGCTGGACACCAATTTGTTTTAGCCGGCAGACACTCGCTTCTTACACGATACCCAAGCTGTTGTCTTCGTGCTGGGGTTCACGCTGATGTCCTTCTCCGAGTCTCATTTCTGCTGTGCTGAATGCAGCTTTGGAGACAAGTGAGATGGGGAAAAATGAGTGCATGCTCAGTGTTTTCTCTTTTGCAAACGACCGGCGCGTTGTCAGCTCGCCTGTCGCATGTAAGAAGTCGACATAGCGGCTTGCAAGCGGCAATGCACTGGAATTGTGATCGTTACATGCGGTTATTAGGATTTATATGTAAAGTACTCAAGAAAGGATTTGCGGCGGAGCTCTTGCTCAGTACTTTCTTCCTGTCTTTTCACATTATTGCAACATTGTTTCTTTCTGTAACTGAGCTGCACGCAAACCTAATTCAAAACGCTTATTTAGGCACTTATCAGACTTGAAACCGCTGCCCATGCCTGCGTCTCTCTTCACCTGTCTTCGCCTGTCTTTTATATGTCCACTGTTTATCTCCTCTATAAAGTTTTTTTTTTTTTTTCTAAACAAAAGAATTACGGATATGCCTTTCGCACTGACCGTGTAGTTTGGACTAGTCATGCGAGCACTGCTTTTGGTCGCGAAATTTGCAATGTCCCCTGGTCGGAAGGAGGACTGTTGTGGCATATGCGAGCAGTTCCGAGTGCGGAGAAAAAGCCGCTCCGGGCACGAGGGGAGCGGAAGGTTCGAAATGCAGGGAGCGGGCATCGAGGACCGGGGGAGGAGGCGGCGGTTTTTCAGAATTTTCTCCCGCACTGCTGTCGCCCTCCCACCGCTGCGCCGATCGCCGGCCGGGCTGTGCTGCCGGCTCTTCCCGGTGCATGCTTTTGGGGCGCACTTTTTTATTTCTTACCGGCATCTCCCTTTCTTCGGCCTTCTCTCCCGAGCGCGCTATCATTTTCCCCCCACCGTGCGGGCCACTTCTCGGTAGCGGGGACCCGCGTGAGAACGGCGAGGGGAGGGGAACGGGCGAAGAGACGTTTTTTCCTCCCCCTCTTGCTATTCAGGCGCCCGATTCTGTTTTGCAAAAAAAGAAAGAGAAGACGCATAACGCGAAGAGTGCCGACGAGCACGTGCGACGCACGAGACCGCGATGGGTGGAAACACATGTTTGGCGCAGGCAGGGGGAAGTGAGGGGTCGCTGGATGACGGCCGCCTCCGGGCTTGGTCGGCTCGCGCCGTGGACCGCTGCGCGCGTTGGTGCAGGGCCTTTCAGTGGTCACGACGGACGGGGCCGCGAAAATCGCTGCCCGCGTCCCGAATCGGGGGTGGCCGACCAGGTCTCTTTCCTTGGTTTCAAATCGGTTTGTACTCGCGAGCGCGCCGAGAGCCCTGCACAGTCCGAGGCGTTCTCGGGAGGTGCTGCCGTCCCCTCGCGTGTTTAGTAAACACGGCGCTTCTGTGGGAAAACTTGACGTGGAGGGGCTTTGCTTTGCTTTGTTCGGGACACGTGCAACGTATTTCGGGTTTGAGCAGTAGAACACTACGTTCTGGTGCGTCCTGGTGGCGGATTCAAAGGGCTGCTTGCAGGTGTATCACCCGCAAATGCGGAGTCTTCGCCTTCGTGTACGCTGCCCTTACCCTCCGTCTTTTTTTCTTCCCCGGCATGTAGTAGGTGGCTGCATGGCGGCACAGATACCGTCTCCACGGGTCTCTGGCTCGTTGCATAACGCGCTCCGGCCAAAGACGCGTTGGCCTGGAGTATCTTCCAGCAGGTGATACCTCGTCCGCTAGACTGGAGATCAGAGTGGATTTCATTAGGTTTGTCTTAACTGAACGACGCTTGCCTCAATGAAGCTAGTCTGTGCGAAGGAGTTAGTGGTCTCGAGACTGGATTAGAACGATCAAGGATGCGTACGCAGGCGCTCGGTGACAGCCACGTATGTGCCGAAAAGCGCTGGATTGATGGTTAGACAACGTGAAACGACAGCAGAACTCAAAAAGTTAAGAAAAGCAGGAAGCTGCATGCGCAGTGTTTTATTTTTCTGCTGTGTTTCGATCTGTTTTTTTTTTTTTATCAATGTAGTGTTATTCGCCAGCTAAGGATCAGCGAAGTAGTAAAAGCATGAAAGAGCCTCCGGCTCCCAAGTCCAGTCCCCCTCTGGAATTGTTTTTATCCTGTCGCAGCGCCAGGCCAACTTTCACAGATGTCGTTGACCGTGAGATAAGGCCCCAGTGTGCTTATCTTTGTGTAGATAGCGCGCTGTACGCACGCATTCAGGTGGACGGGAAATTGCTTGCCAAGCTTGGTAAGGCGAGGACCTGGAGCTTTGTCACCTCTTGCGGGCTGCTCAGGGCAAGAACTGACGTATTAGGTGCTCCTCACGCGTAGGCCTACATAACTTTGCACGGAGTTTTGTCCTCGAACCTTGGTGACCGCATTACGCTCGCAGAAACACCCTTTCATTGCTGTACTGTTGCATCCAGCGAGAGTTTCTCTATAGCCATGGATGCTTGTGCGCGGTTTTCGGTTGCGCGACGATGTAGTACAGTCAGCTGTACAAATCAGCGCAAACTGAACCAAGAGTATTAATCGCCGCTTCAGGACCGTACCTGCAAATCGCGCGAAGGATGGAAAAAAGAATAAATACTGGACGCAAAACTGCGAACCCACTTCAGATATCTAAAGCAGAAAGCTGAGCTGGTTGGTATTTTGAATAGCGAGACAACTGTGTGATGACGTCTCGGTTAATCCCCTCGCACCTGCCAGCCACCCTCTGTTACGCCTTGCAGTGCAAGGGCATTAACCACGGCGTCTTGGCAGGCGGTTGACGCCATTGGCTAGAGGGCTTCCTTTGAGGGACACTTGCTGCTACGTTCATGAGTTGCTTATACCCTCGACTATATAAACTACTGATTGGGCGCCGCCCTGCTTTCTAGTTTGAATCTTCCCGTTACTTTGACCAATATAATCGTTGCGACGACGTGCCCAGCAAGGACACGTTCGTCCTGTTATCTTTTTTACTTCTCGCTCCTAGTGCGTTCACGTTAGATACGTCTTGCCACTTCAGGTTCCCCCCCCCCCCCCCCCCCCCCCTTTTTTTTCCTTCTTCTTATGGAGGCTGCTAAAACATGCCGAGCCCCCTAGCAAAAATTCTTGACTCGTATTGTCCCTCCGGTAGTAGCCGTACCATCGGCGCCAACTACAGAGCCACTGCATCACATACCCAAAGGAAGGAGGATTTTCCCACCGCGAACATCGCGGGGTGGGCGCCTCTCGAGCCGGTAATGTCGATGCCGCGGCGCCTGCGTGATGAATGACGCCGCTTCTGACGACTGCCGCGGGCGCTCCGGGCCGAGCTTTGCCGGTAAGGAAAAAAGCGGGCAAAGGGGGGGGGGGGGGGGGAATAATCGGGGAGGGTTCGAACGGTGGTTAAGAGACGGACCGGGCACTTTAGGGAAAGAATGGGGAGGTTCCCGGAAGACGCGCGGGGTCTCTCCTTTTTGCTTGCGATCCTTTGGGCGCTTTCGGATCGTTCCTGGTGCGGCGTAAAATGCTTTGTTGGTTGGCTGCGGATGCCCCGTCGCCCAGCGGGGGCGGTGGGAACGCGGCTTTCAAATCCTCACGCTGTGTAGAGAGGACCGCGGAACGCTGTTGACGAGCAGGCACGTTTTGACAGTGATAAGAAATCCTGATAAGCGAGCTTCACCAGCCAGCAAATGTCTTAAATCCGACTGGGCAGAGAGGTAGTGTGTAAGTTGTGTTCGGTTATTTTTTGTATGGAGTGATATTAATCATGCGCGTATATCCTTTCAAAATTGGTTGCAGAAAGTCACGCCGGGTCGGAAGAATATGTCAGCGTAGGTAATTTGCCTTTCGATCACTGCAAAGCAGACATGGCGAGGCTGTGACGCTCCGTTCCTTGTGTGCAGTTCCGTCTGCGATGGGAACTCGCCTTTACTTTGTTAAAACTGCCGTGTAGTCCGCTGTCGAGTTGGCCACTGTTCGGGTGCCCTGTTCTGTATGAGCCGTCATGCAGCTTTATTTTTATTATTATTAGGACTAAACTTTCGTATTCTTCATCGTCCGTTATCGCCAACGTCGCTTTCAATTGCGGAAACGATGGGGCCGATAAGCGTCTCCGTGCGAAGTTTCACCGTTGAACCTCCTGTTTTCGAGAGCTTGGCACGTCGTTTTTTATTTTCTTCTTATCCGGTGCATCGCCCAACATATCAGCCTGCACTCGGCGCGAGCATCACTGGTCTCCTTAATGGGGCTCTTCGGCGAATCGTGGTCGCTGCAGGCATCGCTGGCAGAGCGAGCCGTCTAGCGCTCGGATTCATCGCGTTCGAGGAAACCCCTCTCTCGATTCTCTGTGCGCGAGCAGCGCGTGCAACGAAAAGTCACTGACTCCCGCAGCGGTGCGCGCGGCGGTTACCGTTTTCGCATCGTCATTTGTGGCCCGCATGTCGCCGGCAGACGGCAACCGAACTCGCGGCCCTCCTTGCGCAAAGCATGACGCCGTGCAGCGCGTGCCTTAAACCTTTATTCATCGCGGATGCTGGCTCGGTCGTGGGTGCGCCGCTGGTTTTATTTTTATTTTTTTCTTGGCGACGCGCCCCTCCTCCCGCTGATGTCCCGCCCATTAAGTATGCCTTAGGTAAACGAGCAAGGGACAAGCCGACGCCTCTGCAAACACTTGTCGGTCGTCTGCGAGCAGAAAAAAAAAAACGAAAAGTGGAAGGGGGGCTTGGTGAGAAGGGATGTGGGCTCAGCGCCTGACTGTCGGACTGCGTTTATTATGGCCCAATAATGCTAGTTGAGAGTGCGTCAACCTATCCGCTTGCCTTTATGATTGTTTGACGGATTTAAAGAACGTTTCCTTCGCTGGGCCTTTGTTTTGATGCCGGTGGTGGTTGTGTAAATGTACAGGCGCGATTAGCCTTGCAAGAGTGGCAGATCGGGCTAGTTGGTAATTTTCCATAATCAGCGCTGTGGTGTCTTGTCTCGCTTCGTCCCCGTCTTTATTCGCGCTGTATCGCATTATGGGCGATTAGCCTTGCAGTGGTATGTCGGCAATTGCTCCGCCGAATTTTGAAGCATTTGTTTGGACACGCTATCAGTCGGTGTCAAGTCTTAGCAGAGCGACAGTGGAATTTGATTGTATATAATAAGCCTGTTATACTTAGTGGCACAGGCAGGGGCATATTGGTTTACATTCTTTTTCTGGCTGCCCCACCATACTTTTTGTCCTAGAGTGTAAGCATCGGCGAATTATTCGGCAATGCACGTAAGTTCGGTTTAAATGTAACGCCAGGGTTTAACAAGCGTTGCCAGGCGAGATTTTAATCGGTTTTGTAGTGCGATTCAAGTTTGCCATTCTTCACAACAGGTAGTAGATTCGCAAAAGTACGCAGTAATGTTTTATGCGGTTTTATGGTTGTCTTTTGTGTGAAACGAATCCTTACTGAGTAGGAATGAAATGCCTTGCTCGGTACCATTTTAACCTTAGCTGAGCAGCGGAAATTAGTTATACGATATGTCACACTTGCGTTTGGGCTCACGAAAGCGAGGTTTCGGAATGATTGTCACGTGAGGTTCCGTTGGAAACAGTGCAACCAAAAAGAGGCACGATTGGAATCTGGTGGGATGAGGCGCTTTTCTCGCCTTCGTTTCAGCTTGGGTGTTCTGGTTTTCCGTCACCGCTCTTGCCCCTTCAATGATGCACCAAGCGGAGCACTATACGGGTGATTACGCGTGGTTGACACAATGTGTTGATGTAATTCAGTAACATGCAGTCTAAGCTCTAATGTTACTGCTGACGACAGCTAAGCGTCACCCACCGCGTTTTTCGCTCACGTTACGATCAGAAACATCGAGAGCGGGAACCCAAAGCCGCTGATTTGCCAGACAGGAAGCGAGGGGCGCGTTCGTCCCGCAGTTGTAACGCGAGCTCGTTTTCGGAGTCGACATCAGAGCCTCCTCGTCGGCCGGCCGGCGCATTCCGCCGTTCTCGGGGCGAATTGACTGTTTGGCGTGGCGCGGGTCCCCCGACGTTACGCGTGTCGACACCCGATCCGCGATGCGATAAGCCGTCCCGACGCTGACGCGCTTTTTTATTTGGGTCGTTACGTGGCGTCGCCGATCGGACACGCCTGTCCGGCTCTGAGCACCGTGGCCCCGGCAGACGCGTTAATGCAGCGCCGTCTACGTATACACGGCTGTGGCGTGTCCTGCCTCATCGTCGGTGATGTCGGAAAACAAGGAACTGGACGAGTTGAGGACAAGGTAGAGACAGAAGCATGCAGTACTGAATGGAATAATGCAACCGCGAAGTCGCCGCTTTATTCGGTGGAAACGCTGAACAGGGAACTTCCATTGTCTACATTGGGCAGTGTTAGCTTCCGGCTCAGCATCTCAGAAAATGATAAAGGTTCTTTTTTGCTTGGCTGTGTCATTTAGTGTGATAAAGAGAGCCAAATCCCGTATAGGCGGACCCGTTTGTCGTCAGCACCCGATGGTATTGATTCTCCTTATTTCGCACTCCAAACGCCCCCACGTAAGCCGACAACCAACATCACCTTGTCTATATAATCACATGTACAGTCTAGCGCGATTCCAGGGCTAACACGTTGGTTCAAACGTTTTAAAAACGACCAAGTTTTTCCTCTTGTGTCGGTCACTTAGTCTACGACAGCAGGCCATGGTGGTGCGGGATAGAGGGAATCCTTCGGCTAGCTAAGCTCCAGCATTCTTTGCAGAATTGTGGCGAAAATAAACTCCGTCAGAGCAGTTTAATCCCACTAGGTTCAGCTCGCGTTAGAGTCCACACACGCGTTACCAAATACTAAACGTCTTCTCGCGGGCGCTGTTGTGCATCCGCATCGGTAATAACAGGTTTACCATCCACCGCCTCGCGACGAGAAAACATGAGGGTCTGTCTGTCTTCGACCAAGGGCTTGCGAAAGCGAGGCTTCAGAAGGACTCGCGGGGCAGGACGCGAGGCGGCGGGGCAGTCGCTGCGCTGAAAACTTCGAACATCCTGTATCGTGCGCGCAGCGACTGTGGCTCCACGGGACCATAACACGCAGCTCTCGGTGGCCGCACTGCCTCGCGTTTGTTTGATCGTACCGGCGGGTGGGTTGTTTGTCCCCGCGGTCGAGCAGTAGGCAGGCAGGCGTCCAGTGGCGTGGCATCACTCCCTTCGGCTCGTTGCCCCTTTTCAAAGGAATGCAGGATCGGCCGAATCTGCCTAGTTTTAGCCGCCTGCCCGCCGTGAGGACGCTTCCTTCGTGCTCGCCGCCCACATGACGGGAGCGTCTCTTCCGTCTTTCACGCCGGTGGGCGCGTTTGCAGAGGCGACACAAAGGGTTGACTGTGGCGTGTTAGCTCGTTGCGCGGCGCTTGGTCCCGTTTGTTTTGTGCAGCCCGACTCGAATGATATGAGACCCCGGGCGCGCTCTGACGCATGGGAACGTGCTGCTGCACATTCCCAGGTTCTCGTTGCGGCCGTTCCATTTTATCCCGCGCGCGATGCATGATGGGATAGTATGATAGTATGAGTGAGAACAGTGTTTCAGTTATGACTGGTTTTTTACGCCATGACAAGTAATCGGCCATCGCTGGCATCAGTGCACCTGTAAAAACATTCGTATAATGACCTCGTTTGCACGCTGTCTGGCCTAAGCATGCGCGTCGGCAGCTTCTCGTGGCCCCGTTTGGGGAAAGCGGGGGCCTCCGGTGCAAGTTACATTCCCCCTTTCGGGCCGACACTGCATTGCCCCGGTGCCCTCCTGGAGAGACACGGAGACGAAGACGTCGGCGAGAAGGAGCAGTGAGCTTTCTCGCTTGTTCCGGCCTCTTTTTTTTCTCTCCGTTTCACTCGACGGTCAATATTTTTCCTCGCATGCAGAGTTTGAAATATCCGCTTGCCGCACGTTATGTCTCCCTGACAGCGACGGTAGCCGCCGGCGCGCCACGAGCCAGTTCGGGGCGCGGGCGGCGCAAATATTTGATCGCGCCGCCGCCGACTCCTGCCAGCCGCTGTTTCCTCTTTGTGCCGTATCGAAGGAGACTGCGGGAAGGGACTTTGTCCTGCTCGCCGTATTTCGCAACACTTCTCGAGGGGGTGCTCTTCTTGTTCCGAGTGGGTGCGTGCGCGCCGACTTCGGGCAGCGCGAGGAGGCGAGAAGCGCGTGCACGCCTGCGTACGCGAGCTGTGCGGCGCGGGCAACGTCGCCTCCCCGTGGTGTGCCGTACTGTCCGCGTCGGCCGAGTCCCGCGAGCGGATGAGGGCGTGGTGCTGCTCAAGACCCGTAAAAAGAAACCACGGAGAAGCGTTCGCCGAAACCGGACGCCTGACATTATCGCGAATGCCTGTGTGGGGTTTTATGAAGTGCGTGCGTCTGCGCTACATGAGACAGCTCCACACGTGGTTTTCTTTGCCTTTCTTTTTTTTTTGTCTATTCCTCTCCTTGTTCGCAGGAAGTCTTGCTTCTAAAATTTCTCACAGGTTGTGTGTACATACACGATGCGCATGGAACTCGTCTCTAGTCCGATACATCTCAAGAACACAGCGGCTTTTCCCCGTCAAAGCACCCCCTTCCAGCCAATGGCGTCGGCCGATTCTCATGGACCTGCTGGCGTGATAATGCAGGCAGTGCCCGATGAAAGGGGATAGTCCCTTCTCTGCATTGCCGCGTTTCTCCCTGTATTGTAAAGCTAGCAAGATCATGAGAATCGGCCGATGCCATTGATTGGAATCAGGTTATTTGATGGGGAAAAACCGATTCGTTCTTGATTCGTATCCGCCTTATTTATAGTTCGGCTTTGTGAATGAACGACGGCAGCATACATATCACTGTACTGAAATGCACTGCACTGCGCCGCACACCGTACCGTACTGTACTTGCTGTATTCGTCATTTTACTGGTTTCCTCTAGTGGCTGAGCCTTATGATAGTGTGTTACAAAGCGCAGGCCACATCCGATTGTTCTTGGGGACCCCATTTCATTGTGCGCGGCTTTGGCAAACAAGCCGCGTCCCTATCATTGGGCTCTTTGAAAAGGACCCGTTTTGCCTGGCACTTTGTCTTGCCCCTTTCCTCGAGAACGCTCTAACACCGTCCCATTCGCGGGTCGCTGCTGGGCCTAACGAGCGGGGTGTTGTCCGATTGTCTTTCTGTCCGCGCTTGCCGCTGTCTTTTCTTCGCTCTGACCAATTCTGCCGTGGTCGCCAAATAGCCAACGGAATTCTATTTCGACTCCCGCGTTCGCTTCATTTTGCCTCGCCGTTTCAACTCCGCGTTCCTTTGTTTTTGTACGACGTTTCTGTATTGCAGGCCTAGCGCTACGGCGCAAACCGCCGCCGGCTGTGCTGCGTTGCTTCCGCGCCGTCGTTCGCGAAATAACGCCAAGAAACGCGCGGCCCCCCCCATTTAGGCCCGCCGTAACGGCGGCGCTTGCGGAGATAGTTGGCGCATAGGCCTGGAGGCGCGCGTAGCACTGCGTTACATATCGGGTCAGGGCAAATGACGAAACGGGAGAGACAAAAGCGGCTGGAAATAATACCCGACGCTGTGGGCGAGCGTGCGACAACGGTCCGCGCCGCGTATGCGCGCATGTACGAAACGAGGGGAGCCGAGGATCGTTTTATCGCATCACTGCGTGCGCGCCTTCTCCCCCTCTCGCCGTTTCGACCCATTGCGTCTCCCCCGCCGCTCGTGTTTGTGGATCCATCTGGCCGTATAGGTGTGCGGTCACGGATTGTGGATACTTTCGCGTTTCTTCTTTGGGGCGATAACGCTTGGAAACGCTCGCGCTACGTGGCGGAGGTCTGGCGCGGGGGAGGCCGGGAATAAAAAGGGCGGCAAAGTTACGCACTAATGATGGCCCGAAATGGCCGAGCGGACGCAACTGATCGCACTTTGATAACTGCGCCTTATTAACCGTGCGCGCGAGGCCGCGCGGTGAATCATTTAGTGTGGCCTGCCCTCCTCATTCTCAACTCGGCTCTTTTGTATCTTGGTCCCTCCTTTGTGCGTTCCTTATACACCGGCGATCTTTTCCCCCCTCGGTGCTTTGCATTTGTGATGCGCGTGGGTCCAGGGTAAGGCCAGCGTTACTTTTCACGGTTTATTATTCCCTTGCGTAGCTTGATAATTAAGATGGTTCTCACGGGAACAACGCTAACAATACACCCCCGTGACTGTTCTCCACTTCGCCTGATCTGTATAGGCTGTACGTTATTGGTGGCTGCGAAAGCGTTCACTTGATACGCAGCGTACTTTAAACTGGGTTGTTGTCCGCTAGTCACTCAAATTGCATTAGTTTACATTAGCGCTTGATTCAGTGAAACTGTCGGCCCGGGAAAATTGGCTGTTTTTAGGTTCGTTACGCACTTGCTCTTAGTTGCTGGAATGGCAAGCGTAGCCACAGTTAGTCGCCTTGTATATTTTCACTGGAGACATCCAGTGACTCGGAACACCCTCCTCTTTTTCAATCGCTGAACGCACTGCCATCAAAGTCATTCCGTGTTCCAGGGATAATTTTCCTGATAATCCGCCATTTTCTTCGGGCCTCTCAACGTCGTGAGCACTCATTAGTGGCCGACCTTTCTCGGCCATATCGCGCCGTTACCTATAGTCATATTTTGCTCTGCGTTCTCCTGTGGCTCTGTCCTTTTAATTCTTCATAGTTTTGAGTATCGTTTGCAGCAACTGAAACAGCACCTTCCGATAACGACGAACTATTGTTTTACAGAGAGAAAAAAAATAGTCCCTTTATGTTCCCGGTCCGATCTTTCTAGCCCCGCGGAAATAGTTCCATTTATCGCGTTTTCTCTCTCAGCTCCTAGCGTGCGCTTCTTATCCAGGCCACCGCATGGTTTACGCTTCGAAAATTCTCTTCATAGGACTCTACGACCGCAGCCCCCGAGAGGTTGACTGCTGATAACACAGGAAACGGTCGCGCTCGAGAAAACGATCTAATCGTGTAACAAATTGAAAGCTTTCAGTGTTCCCTTGCCGAGGCGCGCGGCGCTTTGAATTAGTAATTGACTCTTAGCTCTGTACGCGCTGCAAATCGGAAGTGCACTCGGCTCTGCAGAGGTTTTTAGGAGAGCTCATCCGATTGATCTCATAATCGATTAGAAGTTGGTTGGTTAAACCCACGGGCCCGTTTAGTGCCGCAGCGGATCGCTACTGCGCTGTTGAACTATAGTCGGATACAAGTCAAGAAAAAAGTGGCCTTTCGGCGTCAAAGGACCCCCTTCCAGCCAGTGGCGTCGGCCGATTCTCATGGCCCTCCTAGCGTCACGATGCAGGGAGTGGAAGATTAAGGGATACTCCCCTGCCTGCATTGTCGGGGTTAGTACCCTCCCCGTATCATCGCATCAATCCTTGCATTGCCACGCTAGAAGTTTCATGAGAATCGGCCGACGCCATTGGCTGGAAGGGGGTCTTTTGTCGAGCAAGAGCCGCTTTGTTTTTGAGTTGCATCCTAATATAGCGAGGAATCTAAAGCGACGAACCTCATGGTTCTGGCCGTACTATGGCGCCATTGATTCGGCAGTTCAGGTTAGGTGTGTACAAATAACTTGCGAGTATTATGTGAAGAGAAGCGTAGAAGTGGCCAGGCCTTGAAGGACACACAAACTCTGGGCCTACAGTGGCGTTACACGCATATGCGCAGACAAATCAGACTAGGGGCGCCGCTTATGCAGCTCTCTAAGGCAGATCGATCGTTTCGCTTCTTCTTTACCCGTTAGTGCAGTAGCTTACATCCCTTATGCGTGCTTTGTGTACGCGTTGTTCCTACGTTACTTTTTTCTCAGAGCCGCCGCGGTGGCTGAGTGGTTATGGCGCTCGGCTGCCGGCCCGAAAGACGCGGGTTCGATCCCGGTCGCAGCGGTCGAATTTCTATGGAGGCGAAATTCTAGAGGCCCGTTTACTGTGCGATGTCAGTGCATGTTAAAGAACCCCAGGTGGTCGAAATTTCCGGAGCCCTTCACTACGGCGTCCCTCATAGCCTGAGTCGCTTTGGGACGCTAAACTCCTATAAACCAAACTTTTTTCTCAGCATTCACGAGCATGGGGTATGGCACTTTTTTCGAGGCGGACAAAAGGAAATTTAAATATGCATTCATTTAATCGACGAGCTTTCTGTCGAACACGTCTTGCCGGCTGGGTGACTTTGGCGATGCGGCTGATCTCAAGATCGCGGGATCAGATCCCAGCCGCAATTACGGTCGCATTGCGATGGAAGAAGCGAAATGCGAAAGCTCCCTTGTGCTGTGCGATGTCAGAGCACAATAAAGAACCCCATGGGCGTTAAAACCAACGTACTACAATACCACATTTCCTGTCGTGCTACCATCGTCCTGAGCTCCCATTGTTTAATCCATGACCAATCGCGGAGGCTCAGCTCACCCCTTCTAGAAACAGCGGCGTATGCATCATCCTACAGTGTGTAGCACCGGAGGCGTGGAGAGTCGCCGAGCGTTACAGGGAGCGTCAGAAACCGAACAGGCCCTCATTGATGATGACACTCCGTTATTGAGTGCAAGATCAACAGCAGCCGCAGCAAGGGAGCTAGCTGTGTGCACCGCCTAAACAGCAAGGTCCACCGACAGTAGTAGGAGCTAGGCCTGCCGTAGAATGCCTTCCTCCCACACCTGCTTGACCAGCTGAACGTATTTGGTGCAGCGGAGCTGAGAGTGTCGCCCGGGCAGCAAGGAGGGGCGCAGCTAGCTGTGTCAGCTCCAGGAGGACCAGCAGAGGCTGCTACAGAGCACTGTTGGGGTACATCCCATGGACCTACTGGAGTGGTTGGTGCAGAACAAAGCCGATGGTCATCAAGAATCGGAAGGCCTCCCCGCCATGGGGCTAGAATTAAGACGTCCCGTCCAGCATAGCATTTGCTGCCTCCTGGGAAGGACTTACTTTATAGTCACTTCCTCATTGTTTGAAGCGAGGAGGATGTGTCAGTAGCCGCCAAAAATGTACGAGACACGCCAGGGTGTCTGGCAACGTGTACGGGAACGTCCGGTGCGCGGGCAGTAAACATGAGCTGTTCCATCAGAAACAGTAGTTGTTCCGTGTCGGTCTCGTTTCATACACCGCATCTATGGCTATCATCGGGAGTTACTTGGAAACGGTGGCACCTCTTTCGCTCGCGCCTTGGTCCTAGCCTGTCGAATGTATGAGTAGTGACGCCTGCCGCCTATCGATGGTACGAACCCAGGACTTCGGAACACTGTATGAGCCCTTGGATAGCCGTGGATACAACAACATATGTTTTTTTCTTCCCCTCTATGCTGTCGGTTATTTCCGCTTTGTCTATCCTCTGCGTGACCTGCATTCTGATAACGATTTTCGAAAAGCCCTTGGCGTCTCCTTTCTCTGAAGTAGGACTCCCAGACGGCGAAGCCTTTTTTTTTTATCGCGTTCTCCATGCAGCAGATAAGGACGATCTTGCATGCGCTACGCAACCAGCAAGACTCACGCAACCCTTCTACGCTACGCAACCCTTCTTCAGACGCTTCTACTGCGCCCGGAAAAAGGCAGGCGCCTGGGCAGGCTTCTGTGAAGGCGTCTCTCCGTGATATCAAATTCAAAGACTTAGTGAGAAAGCCTGCTGCCCTGCACCATACACAAGTCAACCCCCCCCCCCCCCCCCCCCCCCCCAGCTAAGGAATTGCCCACCCGCCTTCCACTCCACCTGCAACCTCCAGAAGCGCTGCCCACCCGCCCACCTTTGTTCTCCAGAAAAAAATTGTTGCGTGTGTGAAGCCGGCTTAGAGCAAAATCAGTCAATAGGCTGAAAGCATCGAAATAACAATCGAAGTTAAATGCAACTTCTGTCGCAGTTTTCTCGCATCAGGTTTCCTGATCGTCCTGTCACTTTTTGTTTTCCGGCAGCAAGCGCAGTGTCACTGCTTTCGCGAGAAGGTTTTCCGTTAACCGCACCGTGCCATGCGCGAGTGTGATTCACGCAAGGGCCAGGGCATGTCTTGCTTGGAGGTTTCAAGCGACGCCGCGGACAGAAAGTTATTTTAGGGAAGGACTGAGTAGTTTCGTACTACTACGAACTTACCCCTTGATAGTGAGGTATACAAGGCTTCAAGATTTGCTTTGCCTTTCGCAAGCGAGGGAAGCGTAACAAGGGTGGTTACCGTCACGTTTGGAAGCCTTGCGTGGAAGCCTTCCCTGAAGCAACCGCGGAGCGATCTGAGGGAAGGCAGCCGACCTCTGTCATCTTTTTTTTTTCCCGAACCCATAGGAGAGCCACTGTACTAACCGAGTCTAAACGATGTGCCCGGTTGTTCCATCCGACGAAATTGTTGCGTATGAGGGCAAAAATTCTGGCGCCTCCATTGTAGTCGCTCCTGTGACTTCCACTGAGCTTACAGCGCAGCCATGCCGCATCGTATGCACTATATGCTGTACACGCACCAGTTTATGGCGCCCCTGCCTGCCTCTGTTGCAAGCAGGCATCGCGATTGGGGCTGACATTGGCAATACGGGGGGGGGTATTGGGTATGCTTTCGAGGGACGGGGCGTCTGGCGGCCCCGCTGACATAGGACAGCCTTAACTTCTTGCGCAACGCCAAATACAGACAATGTGCGCGCAGGGACTACGACAGGACGCAAGCACCGCACCCATTCGTTGTTGAGCCAGCATTCAGGATGACGCAGCGGACGACGCATGTCTCGTACGTACAGCGAATAGGAAATTATGAAAGAGATGGGAAATGGTCAAAATACAACTTAATCGACCTTCACAGTCGACAGTCACAAAGGAATGAAGCACGGCGACCGCTCGGGTCAAGTGTATTTCGCTCTTTGTGATGCCTTCTGAGAAGGTTTACACCGGATAACTTCGATACAGAAGCTATAAAGGAGATTTTTTTCCCTTGAATTTAAGTTACGCCTCACTAGAGCACAATTTGAACGCAGCAGTGCTTTTCAACGTCGGCATAGTACATGACGAAAGGAAACGTTGTTTTGTGAAACCACATCAAAAAGAGTCTTGCGAACGGTGTCAGGCTCGGTCATAAGCGACCGTTGCACTGGCATTTTGGCTTTGGGTTCTGCATGCCAGCCACTCGAGCTCAACAACGCACCCGGAGCTCGTATGATGGGACGCTCTCCTTCCCTGCGCTGACCGATAAGGGTTCTGCGCAGTGACGATGCTCGTGCTCTGCGTATCTCTTGATCGCCGTCGATACGAGGCGCTTCCGCGGCAGTTCGATATCTGCCCGGTGCAGCTGTCTGGAGAGGCAGCGCGCCTACATTTGCAGTCTCCTGAGGGGAGACGTCGACGGGCGGCGCTGCGCAAACAGCGTTGCTTGGCGGCGTGCTTGTTGGCGCTCGGCCACTGAGCCCGACTACCCGGGTTCGAAACCGACCGCGGCAGTAGCGTGCACTGACATCGCACAGCACACGGGCGCCCGTGTGCTGTGCGATGCCAGGGCACGTTAAACATCCCCAGATGGTCGAAATTGTTCCGGAGCCCTCCACTACGGCACCTCTTTCTTCCTTTCGCTCCCGGCTTTATCCCTTCCTTTACGGCGCGGTTCTGGTACGTTAGACAGTGGTACGAGATACGTTAGACAGATACTGCGTCATTTCCTTTCCCCCAAAACCAACCAACCGATTTATTGGAAAATGGTGGTTCGAGGCTTCAGCTGCAGACGCTGCAATGCCCGATACTTGCGTGTACCAAAGTTTACATGAGGCCAACACCATTGGTCGGCCATTGTGGGCGATAACAAATGATTGCGTCTCGTGATTAGAATAGCGTCGTTACAAGTTACGAACAGCGACGCGCGGAACAGTTGTGGGAAGGAAGTCTTGCGCTACGCTCCTTTGCGGGGCAATATCGCGGGCGAACGAAAGGCGGGGTTCGGTTTCTATGCCCTGCACGCTGCTTCTTCCGTCCTCCATTCGAAACTTTCGCTCGCATATGACAACACCCATCGTTGTACTATATGATGTATAGTATGCGCCTTTCTTCTGCATATTAAACGAAGAGAGTATGCGCTGGCATAGATGGCGCAGTCCAGGCCGTCTGTGATAAAATGCGCACCTTGTTTCATTGTCGCTTTCCAGTCGTGATGAGAATGCGCGAGCATTCGTGCTCATACGTAAGCGCGTGTATATCAGCCGCCACCGACAGCAGCCAAGCACCTGGAGTCCGTGATGGCGCATTACGAGGCGGCCTTGGAAATGAAATACTCTTGTTTTTCATCGGAGGCGGGGGAGGCCGCCTTTCTCCATCTTCTTCTTCTTCCCTTTCGCCCTCTCTTCTCTTTGTCCGCTTGCCTCCACCCGTTCGGACTTTCGTGCGCGAAGAGGGAGAGGAGGATGCGGCCCGATGCCGCCGCGCGGTTGGCCTCATAAAATGAAGGAGCCGCCGCGGCGCGGCCGATTTATAGTGGCTGCGGTGGTGCGCGTGTCTGTATGCGCACGTGGGGGGGAGCTGAACGCTGCTTGCCATAGTGTGACTCGGCTGCTCAGCGAGTGCTTTGCTCTTGCACATTTCTTTCTAGACCGCTTTCTTAGCCGCGCGCGAGGAGGTATATCGTGCTTAATCGCGGCGCGCCCTTTGTACCGGTCCGCCGCTGGCTCTCCTACGCGGTGGCGAGCGCAGCTTGGGCCTGCCATTTTTTATCGTCTCTGTCGCTCGCGTTACTTTATCTCCCGGCGCCTCTGGATTGAGCTTTATTCATTCACTCACCCTCTCCGTCCCTCGTGCCCGCACATGGGGAGAGCGGAGGAGGAGGAGGCGATACGAAGAAAAATATGACGAGATACGTCCGACGGAAATGCGCCGCGAATGATTTCCAGGAATAATTGCCCGCTAAGACGCGCTCTTTCTGATTGCTTTATGGTTTCTCCGCACGGCGCGGCCTCTCTGCTGCTGCTGCCGGCTCGTCGCGCCGCCACGCACGCCTGATGTATAATATTCGCGGGTGAGCAATTTGCGTTTTTATTTCCTCTCCGCGTTTTTTTTTTTTTTTTTGGCCAGAGTTAGCGACAGGAGGTGAAAGAGATACTGGATTTCTCCGAATGATAAGTGCGTCATAAACTTGGAGCGGGTCTTTTTATATATTTATAGCATGTTATATGGCTCGACGTGGGCGTTACAGGTCTCAGCACTTTTTTTTTTGTGGGCGTTATAGGCTGACTCAACCAAGAGTACCTTCAGCTAGCGCCTACAGCTTCCAATAGAAACTAATTTCTTTCGTTGCCAATTTTCTAAACGAATATATTCGCTTATAGTCGAACTCGGACCTCGTTATAACGAAACGGTTCATAACGAAATAATGACGATTCCCCTTGGATGCTCGGTCAACACGGACTATGACGAAGCTACGCCTATAATGGAAGTAATTTCCAGGCCCTTTCAACTTCATTATCCCGAGGTTCCACTGTATGAACAACTGTTCGGTGGTGATGAGGTTCACTCCGCTTTCATCGAGCTCCCTTTTTTTATTTTAGGTGCGTTCTAGGCGAGCCAGCACCCCAGCTTGTGTTCTTATTTGCTGACGTAAAGCATACTTTCGGTTTTCTTTCTCCACCAGGTATATTTTTCACGAATGCGGGTCAGTGTTACCAACCATTGTGCGCACAATACGTAAGCAAACAAGAATGGAAGCGCTACATGTACGCGTCCCCCAGTGCGCAACGAGAGTCACTATTGTCTCCCGCGTCAGGTGCGCGAAGGGAGGGGGGGGGGGGGGGGGGGGGATTAGTACATCGCGAGCTCGCACGCTGCAGTAATCGTCGCGGTGGCAGCGCGTCGACCAGCGAGCTCTCCTCCCTCCCCCGTTCCACTGCACCAGCCGCTGCTGGCAACTTTCGCCGAATTGCCCCCCCCTCCTCTCGGCGTCATCTCCGGCAGCTGTTGGGGCTGCCCTTCTGGGGGCTCCGATCTGTGAGCATTGTGTTTGCCGCTCTGCCTCTAATGGACCCAGCGCGCCCGTATCCATCCCGGCTGGTTTCGTTTTTCTTCGTGCCGTGCCACTTGCGAGCGCTCTCTGGAGCCCCCCCCTTCTCCGTTTTTTGTTCCCCCTTTCCTTGTTTTGTTTGCGTTGCGGGCCACAGTATGTGGAGTGCTTTACTTTGGCGCGCAGACGCGCTACTCCGCTCATTCCCCGCTGAGGGCTGGCATTAGGAGGGAGGGGGAGGCCCGGAAATGCCGCCTTCTTGGTCAAGGTCATCATGCGTCGCTCTCCCCGCGTCTTCGCTTGGGATGCCCTCGTGGCTGCGTTTGCCCGCTCATCCGTCGCCCCGCTTCCCCACAGCTTGCCCCCTCCTCCTTCACGCGGGGCCGTTCAAATGAACATCGCATTCATAGAAGGAGGCCGAGCGAAAAGGCAGTGACGCTGCATACCCCGTTTCTACGTTTCATTCGTCCACAAAGTTTGCCACAGTTCGGATTGCAATGCACTGCCAAAGCTTTTTATTTGGCGACAACTTCCTGTTGTCTCGGTAGCGATTTTTTTTTCGATGTCGGCTGTTCTTGTCTACTGTATTGCTTTGTTTTTGTGAAAAAAAAAAAAAAGGTTTTCGAAAGCGGTGATCGCTGCGTCCCCAAAAAGTCGAGCTAGTTAGCTTATTTTGCTGCTTGCAGTGCCTTCCCTTAGCATGCATATCGCTCGACTCCGCAGGGTGGATTGTTGCTCAAGGCCATCGCGTTCAGAGAACTGCTCTTCAACGGTACTTATACGCCTAATTAGAGACGCTTAAACACTCGAGCTGATGCCTTTTGCTCACCATGGAGGTCAGCGTGTCGTCCTGCATTTCGTAATTAAGGCCGGCATTTTGCAAAGCTGCTCTCTGATTGTGCCTATTCGAACAGCCGTTATAAGCTCGCCACAGTTATTGCCACGTATAACTGCAAACTAACGGGGAAAGAACAGCTAAGCGGGTCACTCCTCCTCTCGCGAAAGAAAAGGCTAGAGAACTATCTGGAACTGAAAAAGTTGGCCGACAGCGGCGCCTGCAGGTCAGTCTACCACTTCGAGTCCCGTTTTCTGCAAAACTGCGCCCATTTCTGCCTCGGAGTGGACATCTCGGGAGGCGCCGTTTCCAGCTGGGTTAAAATTGAGGCGCTTGTCTTCGGAGACGGGAGCGCGAGCGGGCCCCCAATCCTCCGTTGGCTCCTTTTCTGCTTGTGCCTTCTGGGAAGCGGTCACTAAGCGGTGCCGCGGTCAAATTAAAGGGGGTAAGGTCAGCCCGAACTGCAGCGGACGGGGCCGTCCCGTGGCGGGCTCCAGAGGGGTATATATACGGCCGCGGGCCGAGCGCGCTTACACCCCCCCCCCCCCCCCCCCATCTCCCCCGGTCTCCACCTCCTGCTGTTCCATCGCTCCGCGCCCTTGCTTGCTCCTGGAGCTTCAATTGCCTTCATTTCTACGAAGGCATTGTCTCGCGATGATTCGCCTTTCAGGTGCGGCTACGAATAGCCCAGCTTTTTGTGCGTACGGTTCCAAGCGGCTCGTTGATTTCACGCAGTGGTACGAGTTCTTCATACTGGCATTCCGGTCACCAAACCAGCCACCAAACCACGTGACGTGACGTCACGACAACCGGAGGAAAAGCTGGGCCCCAACTCGCGCGGCCGCAGCCACCACCTGACTCCCGCTCCTCCCGCTAGGGGCGCTGCGCTATGATTGACGTCACGGCATATGTATAAAAGAGCTGCGCTCCTTCGCCGGGACAGTCTTATACCCCTGTCACACGGGCATTTCGAGGGCCCTCGAACCGATAGTCTATCGAATCAAAGGCGATCGAGCGCTGCTACACGGGCAGTTTCAATGGCGATCGAGTCAACGGAGCAGCACGAAACTCCATCGAGATATGCAACGCATTCTTGGCTTAACCAAGCTAAGCCTGGCCATTTTTTTTTTCAGCAGCGCTAGAAGACTGATAACAGGGAACCTGATATTGCTGAAACTTAATTTAGGAATGACCTGATTTCGCGAATGAGTTGGGCTTAGCAAAGTAAGCGTTATATTAACACAAACGCGAACTCCTCCGTGGAAGATTGGCATTGCGTGACGCTGTAGAAAAACCGCCTCATGCGACGACAACAAGCTATTGACAGCGGGCTCATTTATACCTTGGTCTTTGGAACGCGCATGTATCGTGCACTTTTTAATCGGCTCGTCAGCCGATGTGGTGTCAGTGTGCGGCTTTGTTCCCGCCCGATAAGAGACTGCCGCTTTCGCGCGCCCCGTGTAATGCCCTCTCCGGCGACGACCTTCTGAGCGGGCGTTCGATCAGGGCGTGATCCGCCCATGCGTACACAAGCCCTCACGATGACGAGAAGGGCGCATGCATCCAGTGAACCCCTTTCGGCAGCGATGAAGGAGAGGCCGCCGCGCGCTTTGATATCCCGAGGGGGATTTCTACCGCGCGATGGATATGTGCTGCGCGATCGCCCCCCTCCCGGAGGCCCGTCTGATGTTTTTCCCCGAAGCCGCTGACTACGACGCCGCCGTCCGTCCGTCTGCCGCGTGCGTGCTTCATCTTTTGGAGGCCTTCGGAGCGTACCTTGAACTCGACGGCGTTGTTTTCCTGGGGCCCGTCTTGTGTCTTTCTGCGCTCGCGCGCGCTGCACCGCCTTACGTGCGGATTTCCACAGTTCCTCTATGCGATCGCTCGGCTGGCTGCATTTCGCGCTTTGGCCATTAGTGACCTGCGGCCTCCTTTGGCGAGTCTTTGCTAGAGCGCTCGCGTTTCTTGCTGCCAGTTGACATTCAACGCTACACGGTGTAGTGGCACTTTGAAGGACGCCGCTTTTGTTCGACAGGAAGACGTGGAAAGTGTTGACCACGTCTTCAGCAGTACGTGTAGGCCAAATAAAACGACTCGGGCAGGTGTAGAATATTCACGTTATTGCGCTTGAAAAGTAGACGCGCGCGACGTCGCGCAAGAAAGAACGCTCATATAGTCATTGATCTGCACTTATGAATTTATGAATGCTCATGACAGAAGCATACGAGCACCCCTTGCTGTCGCGGATGTTGCAGCGGAGTGTTTAGTTGCAAGTCGCTCCTGCACTAAGATGTTGATCCTCGGGTCATTGGCGTTCGCCCTCCTTGTTCCACCCATGGAGATAAAGCTTGCAGCGCATGCCCTAAGCAAGCACGTTGAGAGAGAGAGGACACCGTTCTTTCCTTAGCCAATGTCTTCTCCATCGCGTGTGACTGTACGCAATTGATCGCCAGGTGTCCACGTTCGCGCTCTCACTTGGTGAACACATTGGCTCTGCAGCGAGCACGAACATACTCAAAGAATACAGTACGGTGTCCCTACATTGTAAATTTTGCGTTGCCGTGGTTTTTTTCTTCACGCGACTCCAATCGAGGGTAGCCGGTCTTTGCCCGTTGTATACGTCGTATTGTTCTCCTGAACGCGCCCGGCAGCATGCACGTGTACGCGTTGCGCACGGAATATATGTGGTTCACTGTTCATCGCAGGCCCCCCAACCTGACTCGTGTGTCGCGTCCCATACATTTTCGCGAGCGAACTGTTGCGAGCCCTCGTTTTTACCCTTGCAGTTTCCCTTTCGCTGCCCTCGGACCTCTCCTCAGAAATATATACGCAAACCGGTCTCTAAAATGTGTGTGGTTCCATGGTTTTGCCCCCATCAATGCACTGATAAAAACTTTGCGAATTCTGATTGCAAGAGAGAGAGAAAAATGAACGGAAAGGCGGGGAGGTTAACTGCTCATGGAAAGGGAGAGATAGGAAGGGGAGAGAGGAATGGGAGATCACTATTTCGCGTGTCGATTTGTGAAGAAGTATAGCGGTCCTTGGATATCAGCGTTATCGCAGGCGCCGCTGCTTTTCTTACATATCCTCGTGCTCCTTGTACTAGTTCTTGCTGTATACGCTGGGGTCGCTTTCCGTGCCTTGCCTGGCTTCACGCAAGAAATGGGCGTTTTAAAGCATAGGCGCACTGGCACTGCAGGCTGGCTTAACTGCGAAGCACGAGCCTAGCTGTGTGCGCTAAACGCTAGCTTTTGTAAAATCAAAACGGAGAAGCGAGTTCAGACCTGCGTTACTGGCCCCAGCCTTGTTCTAACAGAACTGCGGGCGTTCAGAAAGAATTCGTGTATATGCGACGCCGTGGTGTCTTCTACTTTTTGCCAGCGCTCGTCCTTGTGCGTTTTACTTCGTCCCGCTTTCAATTCGCGCCCTTTGAATCTCTTTTGTCTCTTTTGCATCGTCAACGCCTTTTTCCGTATGAGCAAGGATTCTTTGACTCTCCCTTCGGAACACTGCCGGTTGTTCCGCCGGCAAAAGTGGAGGACTGCCGCGCGTACGCGGTGGAGGCCAGCAGCCGACAACCTGCAGCAGCGTGCAGAATGCGGCCGCTGCGGCTTCCCGTCTGTTCGTTCGTACGGTGCCGTTCCGGGTTTCGCCGTCGTGGCGCTGGCGACGTCCACCAAGTGCTCTTGACTCTCCGAAGAGCGGTTGAAAGAGAAAAAATGAAGTGATAGATGGGCAAAAAAAAAAAGAAAGAAAGAAAGCGCAGAAGAACCAGCGGCGGAGAGCGGCAGACGGGATGAAAGAAGGGCGGCTGTGCGAGGGACGCCGGAGAAGCTGCGCCGTGGGCGGTGCTTCCCGTCGCCACCGGGTTTTTGGGATTCGCGAGACGGCCGTTATTAGGTCGGCCCCCTGCGTCTCGGAGGAAGGGTGCGATTGGATTGCTCCACTCGTTCTTCCCCTTGCACTTCCTGCGCCCAATATTGCACTTCCGATTCGCGTCGCGCTCTCGGATAAGCGCATCGCCCTTCGGTTCTTGGGCCCTTCGTAGGGGAACTGATCAGTCTGCAGAACGTATCATTTCCTCTTAGTGGAATGCTCTGACGCTTCGTTTATTGCTGCCTGTCATCAGAGTTGTCTGCCTCTCTGAAATTTCTCTACTATGCGTGCACGCCATGGAAATGGTAACGGCGCCGGTTTGCTAATCAGCGACTGTGGCGACTGAGTTGATTGCAGCACTTCTTTCTGATGCTTCCTGTGCATGCGCAACCTGGGTACTACGGCGTGTAGAGCTCGCTCGGTCCTTACTACGTTGTCGTGCCATTTGCGCATCTTTGTCAAATCATTGACATTCGATTAATAATCCAAAAGTTAGCAGGGTGTCAGGGTTAGCACGGTGCTAGCGCTGAAGCATCCTAAGACAAGCCTGTTTGCCGGAGCGTTTACCTTTGTTCACTACTTATTTTGTATTTGAACTTTAAAATGCTAGCACGTCTAGGCTGGACGGTTTTGTGAAACATCCTGCCTGCGGCAATTCCCCCCCCCCCCCCCCCCCAACCTTTCCTGAGAGTAAAAAAAAAAAGTGCTATGTCCTGCATGATGGCCTAAGGCGCCTTGATCGAAAACAGGATGGGCGATTTGTGTCGAGCAATTAAGCCGCTCCTCGTGAAACGCCGTCCTCCGAAAGTCGTTCGCTTCGCGTACTCCCGTCACAGAAGCAAAACAGCATGTTCCGACCAAGGTCGCCGGAAATGTGTTTGCGTACGTACGTGACAGCGACGGCGTTTTATCCATCGTCGTTTGCGGGGACCGTCCGCGTAGTTAAACACCGCCACCGAATCTGCGTAGTGCATCGGCTGAAAAAAAACTGAATCATACCGTATGAATCGCTGTACTCGATCTTTGTCGCAAGAGTGTCGTCAGCGGCTGGATCGTATTCCTCTTGGCTAATACATCCTGTGTTTATCTTCAAGCCACATTCCGCGCGGAAGTGTTTGCGAGGTTTGAATCAGACTGTCGAGAAGAAAAATTGAGAGAGAGTGCAGATACAGAACATCCTGCGTTGAGGTGCCCCGTGAATTCAACTTCAGCTGAAACTTGTCATAACGTAGTTAAAGGGGCCCGGCGATTACTTCGCTATAGCCGTAGCTTCGTTATAGCTCGTGTTGACAAGCTTCCAAGCGGAGTCGTCATTCCTTCGTTATATCCGTTATTTCGTTCTAAACAGGTTCGTTATAAGGAAGTTCGACTGTAGTTATTTTAGCGTAGTAGATGCCGGTTTCATATTTACATAATTTGGGGCATTCCTAGATTTCTCTTATTATATTCCGAGGCGCAGGTTGCATTCGTTGTTTCCTCTCTCTTCAGATGTTTCGCAGGGAGGCCAGCGTTTACAGGCGTTGAGCAACCAAGTCGATGGGGGGGAGATGATCATATAGCCTTGCTCATCATGCACTAACACACGAGGCCCATCGACGTGCGCTGCTTCCGTGCAACAGTTCTTGCAAGAACAAAGCTGTCCCTCTCCGAAAAGGTTGCGCACGGAACGAATTGAGTTTCAGTGCACGCCGTCGTACGGTTCACCCAAAAGCGCCCAGGCAGCCACGAGCCCGGGCTCCCGTGCGGCTCGCTGGCAGAGGCATGTTTTCGGGGAACGGCGGCGATAGGGTGTGTGTGTGCATGCGCGCTGTCGGCGCCGGTGCTTCGGCGGCGACCGCGCGGCGCGTATCCGTCTCGCGAGCGCATTCTCCAGCGCCGGTGCGGTGATGATTCGCGGCGGCGGAAAGAGCGCATGCCCGGAGAGAGCCACATAACCGCCAATTACTCTCGGTGGCGCCCCCATCTCCCCCTTGACAAGTTATCTCCGGTCGCATATGGACGGGCGGCGATTTCCGCGGGTACATGTGTGACTCAGGCCGCGAGAAACTTGTTCGCGCCGTCCCTGCCGGCCACCGAGCGGCCTAATTAGTTACCCCCGCGAGCAGTGTCTTCGATCTTGCTCGAAGCAGGAAAATTGCTTCTTTTTTTTTTATGTCTGCTCACTGCTCGGCGCTCGCGGGAAGAGAAAGATGCTTCAGGCAGCCCTCATCGATTGAGCGGCTGCGGAGCAATATTTCTTCTCGGGTGCATGGGCGGATTTCGTTGCGGGGAATCGGGAGAACCGCGAATTCCTTGGCGCCCTCCGTGGAAGAGTGACCACAGGACATACCGGCGGACGTAGCTGGCGCCGCTCAGGCCGGTTGTTGTCAGCGGGCGTGCACGGTTTCTCGGTGAAAAGTCCGCTCATCGTGGACGGAGAAATGATCGCGGCCGAATTTATCGTCCTTTCGATTACTGCCAATTATCAGTCGTCTGGGCGACGTTTGTCCGCTTTCGGAATTTACCTCGCGACCTCTGCTTTTAGGTAGAACGAGTTCGTCGTGCTGCAGGTGCACTGTCAAAAGCATCCTTCTAGACATTCCACGCTAAATACATTCCGTGAATGTTTGTCCTCGTTCACTCGCAAATACCGTTTTTTTTTTTCAAACAGGGCTTTTCGTACTATACATCTCACAGTTGTCCCAGTCTTGCCACAGGTGATCGTTGCCTGCCTAGCAGGATTCGTCATCTTCGAAACAAAGGACCTCTGCAGAGCGCTGCTACACTGACACCGAGGTTAGCCAAACTCTCCAGCCTTGACGGTGTGGGGAGGAAAGACTGCAGAGCGGATCGTTGCGCACTGTTCGCCGACGCGTCGCGGTCGTTGGGCTCGCGAGCGCTTCTTCGGTGTGGCCCGTGATTGATTCATTAATCACGGCCTGCCCCCGCCTGCTTCGCTGCGTAAACAAGTCGGCCTTCTCTAGTCTTGGCTCGCAGCCCCGCGTCGACTTAGGCACGGGCACGCTCTCTGCGGCAGCCCTGCCTTACTAATAGGCTTTAATTCGCCCGCCGTGACCGCTCTCCTCCGACGCGCTGCCGCTCCACGCCGGCCTGCCCCCCTACTCGTTGTGGCGGGAGCGCCGAAATTGGGGGACCGTGTTACGCCCGGCACTGCAGCTTACGCCTGAATCCTTCCCGCTTTTTTTCTTCTTCACACTTGTGCACCGTTACTCCAGGCTGCCTTGAGGGGCATATCTTGCGTGCTGTTGACTGCAGGCTGTGCGCGTCGCTGACACCCGTGGAAAGGGTCTCGTTTTGTGGGATTTTGGTGCGATTGCCACCGGACGTCTTTTAAGACGGTTGACATCCAGAATCGGCAGATCTGAAGCTGAATCATGCAGCACATTTGCCCAGCCCGTACTTTTTGCGCCGGTTAAATTCAGACAGCTGAGAGAGAGAGAACACTTAATTTCGCGACCCAGACGGCGCTGCGGTGTGGAATTGCGTTGGCCACTTGCGCGGTACAGTTATCCTTGGTACAAGTGTTGCCGTCGCAGAAAACGCATTCGCCCCTTTCCCCGCAGCGTGAACCGGTTGCCGCTGTCTGGCCAGAGCAGCGCTCATCATTCGTTTATTTCACGGCAGGCCAGTCATGCCTCCTTACGCGCGTGCTTGCTCTGCGGCGCGCTGTTTTCGTTCCTGCCGTCAGTGCCGCCGCCAACGCTGTGGTTGCGCGCGAATTTGCATATGAAAGCAAACAAGGCCGATCGCAGCAGCTGTGCCCTCGCGAGGCGCAGGGAGCCTGCTGATACAGCAGCCCCCCCCTCCCTGTGATCTTGCCCCTGATGTGATAACCTTAACAGTTAAGTACGCGCAAGCCGTTTGTGTTGGAGCGTGGACCTTGGCGAAACCGAGTTCCATTCTTGACACAATCTAGCAATTTCTCGCCGCACATGCCGGCCGTTTCTGTGGACAAGGGCAACATTTCAGCATTTAATATCATTTTCTTTTTGTGGTACGGTCGCTCTGGCCAGTGCAGGCTTTACGTGCCACATCCAGCGACACATCACTACTGCCAGGCTCCCTTGGAAGGACGCGAATTTTCATCACGCACTCTGTCGCGCTTCGTATTTCATGTTAGAAAATAAGAAGCAAAGAAAGCGCAGGCCGTCGGGCTTTTCAAAGCGGAGGTGCTGAAAGGTGCTCGGGTATACGAAAGGAGGAATTCGAATGAGGAAGCGTATAAATGCATAAAGAAGGCAACGCGACCGAGGCCGCCTTTGGTGCCACCTGGCGGCGGCTCCCTTCAGCTCTTCGGCGGCCACACATCGCCCGCTGCGACTCGGACTTAGGTGTGGTCCGGCCGCTTTGCTGCCGAGCGTGTCCCCCGTGACATCCGCGACTGTAATGCCCGTCGTGGCGGCGGCGAAAATATACGGCTCTAATAAACGGCCACCGCTGCCACCGGCGCCGCCTGGTTTCGCTTTCGCTGGGGGGATTGCCTCCTGTCGTCTGCCCGCGACCCTTTCGTCTGCTTGCTGCCTGTCCGCTATCTCGTGCCGCCTCGAAGTGTCGGAACGACCCCGGCTGGATTTTTCTCTTTAGTGTCTGCTGCCTCCCCTTACTCTCTCCCTGACGCTTGTTTATGAATGCTGAGGCGGCCGAATCGCTTCTTATGCACGCATGACGGGAACGTGCTCAGAGCGTGCACAGAGGCCGATATAAACTCTTCTTCTTCTTCCTCCTTTCTTTCCACGCGCTGGTTTACAGGGCGCCGCTCTGTTTCTCTCATCCGCCACACACGGTCGGAAGAGGCGGCGCTGGCGGCGCAGTTAGGGATGGGATCCTGTGCAAAGCAAAGGCACGCAGTTTTTCGGGACATTGATGTGAAACTACTAGATGCTAAACCAGTGTCATCCTTTTTCCGTGCTACGTTCCCTGGGCTGCCTTTGTAATTAGCCAAGAAAAGAGAGAGAGAGAGAGACATATTTTACTGTAAACTGCCCGTTTCCGCCTCATTGCGAGGGCCGGATCAGAGGCTTTGGGTGCTGGAGCGCCACAGACCACATACGTCCGCATGCCATCGAAGCTCCGCTGTGTGAGCGGCGCTGGTCAGTGTGGCTTGTAGCCTGACTGCCATCTACATCTCGCCTAATCAACTGTTTCTACTATCCTTAACGTAACCACCGACCTCCTCTCAACACCCCTGCATCCGTGACGCCCTTTCAACCGGCGCCCATCTTTAACGCACTCTTACCATGTCTTGATATCTGTGTATAAGTCGTTTGTATGCGAGTACACGTTTTCACCTGTCACCAGTTCTGCCGCCAGTACTCGCAAGGGTAAAGCTGACGTTTATTTTTTCTTTGTTTTTCTGTGCAGGGGAAAACGACCGAGTTCAGCCGAGATTTTAAAGTGGTGAGTGATCTTCTACTGCATATCTTCGCGCCTATTCGCATCCTTTCCGTCATGCAGCTGTCACATGGACTGACTAATGGCTAAAAAAAGAAAAAAGAAAGCGGTAAGGTTTTAACGTAGTTAAACCAAGCCGACGCGCGAAAGCATGTGTTTAGTCTGGTATCCCAGCGCACAGCGCAAAGGAGGCCCAAGAGGCTCACGCGCAGCCGTGGTGGCACATGCTGAACTAGCAGACAACGCCGTTTAAGGCGCATTCATTGCCCGATGCACGCGCTGGCGACACAGGTCTTGTGGCGCCATCTACCGGCACGGCCAGTAACCAGCTTCAGTCGCATGGCTTGCCCTCAATGTCGAGCTTCACACAATTTTCCTGGCTGGGGGTGGACCCTTTTAAAAAAGCAATTCGCAATAAAACTCGCCCTTTGACGATGGCAGCTGACGATGGCAGCCTCTTAGTTCTACAGAGGCATCCGTTCTTTGCTATCTTGTGTGAATGAGATTTTATGTATTTTTCCCGATCATGAAGGTTTCGAGCAATACATACTATGAAATAACAATAATCGAATGTGTCTGCTACTAAATATAGCTCTTGTTACTGAACGCTACACATTTAGCTGTAGTCATGCTGATTGTTGTCATAATTACCTGTGAAAAATCGGGCTGCCAGATTTGATATCTTTTTGAGCTTGATTCGTTCGGAAGAATTTGGGTCTCAGCACGCGCATGCATATTGAAGCAATGAACGCGCCTGAGTAGCATATAACTGCTGCTGCTGGTCGGACGGCAGGCGAATAAAATTTGTGCGCAGAAAACGCCAACCATAACTGTTTTACTTGTCACATAATTAACCTGCCTAGTATATCGCGGTCTGTGCACCTTGAAGACCGGCAATGCGTTTTCACGCAACAGCGTTAGGGAGCTCGTGTCTCAGAAAATCCCGCGTCGGCGTTAACCGTGAGGGAAAAAATCCCCAGAGAAGCAACCTACGAGGCTGATGGGGCCACCTAGGCCACCTGACCTTGTGGCGTCATCACAACCTGCCCACCGGATTGTGAGCAAACTGCCAGCCGTGGCAGGTGGCAGTTAAATCATAACGATTGGTCGCGAGAGTTTTCTCGAGAAGAGCAACCTTGATCGCGCATGTTTCACCGGTGGCAGCTCCTGCCATCGCAAAGCAATGGCGCATCGCTTAACCACTATAAGCGCTACACCACTGCGCCAGGAGCGGCATGAAGGCTCCCAGGGATCCATGAATATAAAGTATAGATTGACCAATTCAGTATATATGGGGGATAACCGCAGCGGTGGCCGAGTGGTTGAGCATCCGCCTCGCATGCGGGAGGTGCGGGGCTCGATCCCCAGTGCCGCCGGGTACCTACCGGTGATACAATGGGTACAATCTTTCCCCTGGCCTGGTGCTCTGCTTGTTCAGGGTGAAATGCTTGAAAAATGGGTCGTTGACCCCACCTTGAGTAATCGAAAAATACCTTGTGCCATGGCGCTCTTTGGCCATAGACGCCTTTGCGCCATAAAAATCCATAATCATCATCATCATCATCAGTATATATGGACATAAAACCATTAAGCTGTCGCGTCATACCCTTAAGGCGGAGCTTAACCAGTAGGAATGTGTGAGGGTCACGTCAAGCGGTCGCGGCGTCAAAACATCCAGACGAGACTCTTCGCCCGTCGCACGAACTTTACACAGTCCGCAGTTGCGTGTTTTCAAAGCCTAATGTGGAGCGTGTCCGTATTCCAGCCGCGTGGTAGGGATGAGCAGAGCTCCCCTGCATTCGTGTACCGTTCCGTCGCGCATGCGTCGAGCCGAGATGGGGTGGCCACATCTCGATGACACCGTGCGTAATAATAATAATAATAATTGGTTTTGGGGGGAAATGAAATGGCGCAGTATCTGTCTCATATATCTTTGAACACCTGAACCGCGCCGTAAGAGAAGGGACAAGGGAGGGAGTGAAAGAAGAAAGGAAGAGAGAGGTGCCGTAGTGGAGGGCTCCGGAATAATTTCGACCACCTGGGGATCTTTAACGTGCACTGACATCGCACAGCACACGGGCGCCTTAGCGTTTTTCCTCCATAAAAACGCAGCCGCCGCGGTCGGGTTCGAACCCGGGAACTCCGGATCAGTAGTCGAGCGCCCTAACCACTGAGCCACCGCGGCGGGTCAACACCATGCGTAGCAGCTGATGCTTTTTCGCGGCTGCCTTTTTTGCCGGAGGAGTGAGCATAAGATACGGCGAGATATGCGAGATTGAAGCATTCTCGCAATCATCTCTTAGAAAAATTTCTTTAGGCAGTCTGTACACTGTCCATAAATTCTATAGGCAATACAAATCCTGTAGACAGTCTATAGACAGTCTATAGATTTATGGCCATACACTTTTATCGCACTTTTATCTATAGACGCTCTATAGACTATGAATCTGTAAGAAGTCTTCACTAAGTGGAACCTCGTGCCTTCTCCGAGCGCGCATCTAGCAGTCTAGTGTCGAACATATGGCATCAGCCCTGGTGTTGTTCGTGGTATTCGAGCCAGGGGGCTTGCATTGGAGTGGTGCAGTGAGACTGTTACGGCAACCCGTAAGCTTTAACGCTCGGGACGGTGAGGAGGAATCTTAATCTCGCCGCCTCCGGACTTTTGCAAGTTTACAAGTGCCGTGACAGTTGCACCGCAAGGCTCACAAATCATGTGACCTGAACACTTTTGAGCAAGGCTGCACGTAATATAGCTCTTCTGCTCCTTGCGGACCCAGCGCGAAAGGCTGCCTGTCCGAACGAGATATCGCCGCGCTCCTCGTCAGCCTTTATGGGTTTCCAGCTCTCCGCGGTTCGTAAACATCATTAATAGACGTTTTCAGCATACCGGAGACGTATTATACCGGTTTAACGGAACCCTCTTGCGCATGCGCAATGTCATTGTTGGGGTGAGGGGGAGCCACTGCGCGTGCGCAGCCGGCGTCCGGTAAACCGGTATACGTCTCCGGTATGCTAAAAAAACGTCTAATGACAGGCGGCTAATGAACACACAGCCGGGAAAAAAAGTCTCTGGACCACGTGTTCCTCAAATGAAGCCGCTAGCTTTGCTATTAGCCACCGGCTGGAGACCACCTTGTGGAGGTGAAAGTCAATTTTTTTTCTTTCACCTCCATAAGTGTGGTCTCTAGCCGCCGGCTAATAGCAGAATTATAGACTTCGCTTGAGGAACACGCTGTCCAGAGACTTTTGCCCCCTACTGTACATGGCACGACTCAAATGCCTTTCATCGCCTTGCACCGCGCCCATGAAGCCTTTCGGTTGTGCCGTGCAGTGTCAGTGGAGGTCGCACTTCGCCTGTATTCGTAGGCCAACTCATGTACTGCGTATTACACATCTGGTAAAGGTCAGGCACCCTGACTGGCTGTTCGCTTTGGGAGTAGTAGACGCCGCGCTGATGCGCTTTGTTTCCTCTTTGTGGGACATGGCCTTAAGAGGAAGGGAGTCAGCTAAGCGTTCTCTGTAGAAGGGCGGCATTACTGTCTTAAATGTAGTGCATACCAAAGCTGTAGCACATGGCTTGTGATAGCACGCCGTAACGGATGACTTCGGTTTAATCGTGAGCTTTTGGGGATTAGTCACTGCGCACTCTGAAATCTCGGCGCATATGGGTCTTTCCGCATCTCACCACGAGTCAAACCCTAGACCTCGTGCTTAGCTGAAGATCAGCATGGCGGCCGCCGAGCCATCGCGGCGGGTGGCGCAAGTGTATTGCGCCGCAGTGAGTGTTGACGGCTCTTTACCGAGTGTAGGCTTCTCGGCTACTGCCAGCCCCGACGGCGAGAGGTGAGCGAGGAGGTTCGCAGCCTGAGCCAACTGTTTTCGGCGTAGGGGCTGCGCGGCGTCACCGCCCTGGGAAGAAGTGGCGGCAATAAACGATGTCCGGAACAATCGGTCGCTGCGGCGCCGCAGAGGGAGCACGGTGCGCGCGCTGAAGGTGATCGATCAACATCTCGGCGATGCTCGGGGAGCCTTCGGCGTGCCCTTGTCTTTATGCGGCGGACGGACGGATCTACCGGCCGCGTCGGTGTGGGCCGCCGCACCGTTCCGACAGAATAGGCATCTGATCGACGTTAATTTCGCCCGTCTCTCTCTCTCTCTTTCCCCGGGAGAGGGGAGCCGTGGCAGACTGTTGCCCAGGGCGATGAGCCCCTCTCTCATACAGCTCACGGGGGAAGCAAGTCAGCGTGGGCGGTCGAGGGCGTGCGCGCGCGGCTGTGCAGAGCGGCAGGCTCGCGGACGCGGATCGCTGTGACGTCGAGCGTGGCGCGAACCAGCCGCTGTTCCGAAGGCCGAGAGTTCTTGCGGAAGTTGTCCGCGCGCTGTGTTCTCCTCAGGTCCGCGCAGCCGAGGCGGCTTGGGAACAGTGCGCCCTGCTTCGGCTGGCGGCAAAAATCGCGGCCTCCAACGTGTCTTGAGTGGTGCACACCGCTTCATTGACATGCAAGCAGTTGCGACTCTGAGCGCTCACTTAGTTGCGTATCCGCGGTCACGGGTGACGTCCTGAAGCCGACCGAACGTGATTGGTGAGACTATTGCTGCTGGATGCCTCGTTCATACGAACAAATTTTCGGTGTACACAGGGGTGTGCGACAAGTAGTTGTAAGACATCACGCGCTAGTTATTTTCTTGCGGCACACTGTGCGCCTTGCCAGAGGTGCCGTATATTTAACGGACCACAGTTTTACATCTGTCTTGGTTTGCGTCATCGACTGCGCATTGATATGGCAACTTCGCGCCAAGATTTCATGGGTTCAAGTTAGGCGTCATGTCTATTTGAAGCCCATTGGAGTGGTATGCGGGAAGGGTGCCTTTACTGGTGTGGTGTGCGAAAATAAATATCGCTACGGGTCTCCCAGGTGTCAATGTGCAACCTTTTGTACCAGAAGCAACGAGCGGATTCCAATTCCTTTAGTTAAATGAACGCAGAATGGGACGCAATATGCGCCAAGTGGCAAGTCTTTTTGCCAGAGCAGTACACGCCTCACTTTGCTCGTCGGCACTCTCTCAGACTGCGAAACTGTCTACGCCGTCAGTTTTGCAAAGCAACGCAGCTGCCAGAGATTGAAGCAGGGATTGGCACGGAGGAAGTTGGCAGAGAAAGGTGAAAAATGCGAGGAGAAAGAGTGGCCGAGGCCTGTGGCAAGTGATTCAACAATCTGTGATGAAGAAATGTATCGAAGCCTGATGTCCTGGCTCAGCTCGGTTTGACGATATGTTAACAAACTCATCTCCTGCCCAAACCGATATTCCCTGGCAGAAATCTAAGGCTCGCAATGTTCCTCAATTGCCTCTGCTCGGCACAGGGAGCTAGTAACCACGGTGGCGCGCGGCCAGTCCGTTGGGTGTCGCGCGATGCTCTGTGGCTGCCAGCTTCCCGGCGGCGAAGCGATTCGCGACAGGTGCTGCAACAGCGCCCCCCCCCCCCCCCCCCCCCCCCCCGACATTGTCGCGCGGGCTGCAACCGGTGTGATTAATTGAACCCTCGTCCGTCTCCCCGCCGTCTGATTTCCGCCGATTGACGTATCGCCACCCGGTGCGTGGGGCACCGACGCGTTTCCGGCTCCCTTCTTTCCCTTGTCTCGGCGCAGCATCCGTGAATGGCGCCGTACGTCTCCTGGTTCGTTTCTCGTGCGGACGTGCTACGCTCGACGACGTCACAGAGTTCGCCGTTGTTGTTGGCGGGGGACGTGTTTCTTTCCTTCCCTCTCTTTCGACTTCTTTCTCGTTCAATGGACGGCGACCTCCTGCGCCAGCTCCCCCCCCGCGCCTGGCTGCGTGGCGGTCGATCCGTGTTCCTAGGACGGCGCTTCGACGCGGGAAGCAGTGTCGAAGTCGGTATCGTGGGAGAGAGAGCCCGACCTAACGAGTCGTAATGCGGCCGCTCTTAAGGCGCACCATTTAAAGGGGTGCATCAGTCAGCGCCAGCTTGGTCGCGGTCTCTGGGAGAAGGCCGCTGCTGTCGGAGGAATTTGGGAGAGAATTCGCAAGAAATTTTCTAATGAACAGCTACAAAAGATTACTTTTTTTTTTACACGAAGGAAGTCAAAGAAGTGCATTGCACAAATAGGAGCCCATCCGAACCTGCCCCTTCAACAACCATGCATCAGTGCACCCCTGCTGTCATGCCTTTATTTCGACGTATACAGTTGCGAGTGTTTTTTCTGTAGCTGGAATTCGTGTCGTATATAAATCCCTATACTAAAACTGTTCCGTTCACAAATTTGGCATCGAGCGCCCAATTGCGCCAGGAATGCTACGCTGCCTTCTCCGATCACGCTGGCGCCGCCCGCAGCTGGCTCGCAATGTCCTGTCCGCAGGGACCAGCTGTTCTGCAGCAGGTCGCCGGATGAGCAGGCTGTCTCATCATAATAAAGAGCTATGGCTGGCGCGTTTAATCAGCTGTCTTCGTAATCACGATTTTAAGCATATCATCTCCATATCGCGTGGAGTGTGACCCGCACAGCGCAAGGAACGTTCACTGCAAGGTGCAGGGTTGGTTATTAGTGCACAAGAGAAGGTGTATTTATGGTGATAATAATAATAAGACAAGAAAGACGCAGCAACTTTCTCGCTAAGGGTGACACAAAAAAAAGGGGGGGGGGGATGAGGGATGGGGGTAGCAAGAGGGAACAAGTCGCCATAGTGGAGTAGGGCTCGAGAATGGTTTCGAACACCTGTGCTTCTTCAGCGTGCACGTCTGCAGCGTGTGGGATTCGATCCCGACACCTCGGGCTCTGCAGCCTTAGTACAGTACGTGTCTGGCGGGCAGACGTACGTGGCGCCACTGTGGTGCAACAGCGAGCGTCTCTGTTGCCACTTGACGGTCATCGCGAAGGCGATCGGCGAGGGGCTCGCTCCGAGCCCTCCCCCACTCCCGATCACGAACCTCGCACCATCGACGGCCGTCGTTTGCTCGTCGGGAGTCTGCGAACGGAATGGTCGCACGCAGTGCCGAGTTCAGCGTGCTGCACGGTGCCGGAGAAGAGAGGCCCCGTGGCGGTGCTATATGTTCCTCCCTCGTTACCTCGCGTATAAAGGTGGGCGAGAAGGTGTAATGATTTCAGGAAATGGGCTCGGCCACGGCGCGTTTCCTCCGGTCGCCAGCCCGTCGAGACCGATATTGTTTGCGCAGCGCCGGTGGAAGCGGGGTGTCTCCGAGTCGCTGGTTGAGCGCGCTTCGGTTTCGAAGGCAGCGGCGATTCCTCGCTTCGATTGCGGAAATGACCGCCGTGCCTCCCCCACCAGCCGCCGTGCGGGCGGCGGTGCAGTGGTGCGATACGCGCCGCGTCTTTGTCTTTTTGTCTTGGCGCCAGGTTACACGTGCTCTCTCTGGCGATCGCCGCATCGTTGGCCGTCTCATTCATTTGCCCCTACTGAGGGCGCGAAGGTGTGCATTTGGCGTGCCCTATTCCTAGTTACGTGCATGTACTATTGCGAGCAGAACTAAGAGACCCTCCCCCGCTCCAGGTTCCGACTCGTGCCACTCTGTGTGGGGGCGCCACCTGAGGAAGCACTTCTGGCACCGAGACCTGAGCAGTGGGCCCAAGTCGACAGCAGAAGTGCTTTGTCAGGTGGCGCTCCCATCGCAGAGTGGCACGAGTAAGAACTTGGAGTAGGAGGTCTCTTACTTTTATGGTTTATGGGGGTTTAACGTCCCAAAGCGACTCAGGCTATGAGGGACGCCATAGTGGAGGGCTCCGAAAATTTCGACCACCTGGGGGTTCTTAACGTGCACTGACATCGCGCAGCACACGGGCCTCTAGAATTTCGCCTCCATCAAAATTCGACCACCGCGGTCGGGATCGAACCCGTGTCTTCCGGGTCGGCAGCCGAGCACCATACGGCATATGCTGCATGTGTACTTCTTGAGTCAAGCACTCAGATGCAAGCCCTCTCTCTCGCCTCTATCGTCAGTCACCGGGTGATAAATTTCGGGCTCAAATTCGGGTACAAATCGGGTTATTCATCAGAGTTCCATAATTTTGGTTTTCCTGGGTTACTATTTGCGCATGTTTTTACGTACAACGTAAAAGGATAAATTTGCTTCCTTATTTTCATGACGCATGAAATTGGAACGCTAAGATCTGTTTCCTAATGTATTGCAATCATCTTGGTGGGTGCACTACCATCTCCTGCGACCCCAGTTCCGTGTGTGTGCAAGACCTGTCTGCTTTGTTCACTGCGAGAACATTAACTCATCAAAGAGGCCATTTAAACGCACAGGCGCCTTGGGGTACGGAACTGTTATCAGGGGATGCTTGGCACGTCGCCGTTCGTTATATGGCCTCTCGCTTTCGAAATATAGTTTTCGAAGTTATCCTCAAATTAAGCCGCATTACGGATAGGAAGCATAAAAACTGGCTTAAAGTCATTAGTTATCTAAAACTCCCCCTGTGCGATAAGAATAACAAATCCGCTATTTTTTTTTCGATGTATTCAAAACTCTGTACTATAGAAGGCACATTTTCGGGTAGAATTTGAGTTTAAGCCCATTTTGAAGAAATCTTTTGAGGGGGCGGGGGGCGGGGGGGGGGGGGGGGGCAAGAATGATTTAAAATGGGTTTTACCTGAAAACGAAGGGCCCACTGCGTAACAGGTGTCTTTAGATGGACGCCGCTGTTTGGCACAAGTTGCAGCCTCCAACTCTTGCATCCTGCGCGGAACATAAAATGCAAGGGACATTAACTACAGGCATAGTCAGTGATTTTTTTTCTTTTTCTTCCACTTTTCGTACCTTTCACTCAGACTGAAAGAGGAGGTATCTTAGTCAACGTGTTCACGCCAACGCATTTCAAGTAATTTGGATGCTCTTACAATAAGAATAACTTGTTCTGCGCGCACTTCCCAGAGCTCAAAGGTGACGCAATCTGTGTAGAGGTTACCCCTTACAAAAATGGTCTATAGACAGTGTATAGACTTTTTATAGACTCTATCGCCTTCAAGAGATATTTTTTGTCTGTTCATTAGACTGTAGAGAAAAGTCTACTAAAAGTGTATGGACAGTGTCTATAGCCAGTCTATAGACACTATATGATTTGTATTGCCTATAGACTGTTGTCTAGGGTATGTGTATAGAAAGTCTATAGACTTTATAGACAGAAGTCTTGGCCTAGAAAGAGATCCGGGAAGGCGCCTCTCCACCGCTAAGACACGCCACGCCACAACGCGCACTACTGCTGCCACTGCTACACTCGAGGCTGTGCATGGGAAGCACGTCATCCGTATACGAAACACATCACATGCCGGTGCTCTAATGACCACCGATGAAGGAGCAGACTTTCGCGCCCAGACACGCGTGACGCGGATAAAGAGCCCGGGGGAGGGGGTGTCCTGGCGCGTCCAGGCAGGAAGTGGCACCAACCGGCGGCAGGCAGCGCTCGTTCGCGTTTTGTCTCGGCGCGTCCTAACTGAGTTCCACTGTGTGCATCTCAAATGATCCGTTCGAGCGGCCGTGGCCAATGCCTACTATTTTCGAACGGGCCATTCGGCGCGCATCACACCGCTCTGCTCACCTTGTTGCGCGCATTTGTTTTTTTTTTTTTGCTTTCGCTCTTGTATTTTTAGCTCGCGCTCGTCTTTTCTAGTCGTCGTTTGTTTTGGAAAGGGGGCCCTCGCCTCGTTGCCGAGGGTTCGATAGCCGGCTAACGAAGCGCGGATTTCGCCCGGATCGCGCGCTCTTTTTGGCTTCTTTGGCTGCCTGTCTTTCCACGCTGATCGTCATGGCGTCCAGCCGCCTCTTCGCCGCACTCGATAAGGAACTGCGTGATGAAGGGGGAAGGAAGGGGGGGGGGGCACTCAAGAGGCGCATTGCGCGCGAGGAGGAGTCCTTTCATCGCCGCCTTTTCGCTACCGGGAAAAAAATATAACGAGGGCGAGTCAGCAGATGCGGATGCGAGGGGAGTGCAAAGGCAAATAAGAGAGCCGCAAGATAACGACCAGAACTGCTTCTAGAACAGAAGTTCAAAGATTCGCGGCTGCGAAAAGAGTGAGATGAAAGTGGGGAGGAGAAAAAAAAAGAAACATGAAAATGACTCGAGACCGAAGCGGGCGGCTTTTGTGAGCTGTCGTACGCGGATTGTCGGGAACAAAAGGTGCCCTCTCGACGTCGTCGGCGTAGCGTCGCTGACGTCTCGGCGGCGGCGGCGGCAGCGCGGGTTCCTCCTCAATGGGACGCGCCGGTTCCAGCCGACTGGCTCCACCAATTATCGATTGTCGCGTTCGCATCGCAAACGGCTCCAGGCCGCGTCTTCTTCCACTACCTCGGCTGCCGTTGCCTGCACGCTGGCTGCGTCGGGGCCATTGCGTGGGACTATGCGACGACGACAATGGAGTCGCGATCGCGGGCCACTGCGCCCCCCCTTCCCCTTTTCTGCGCATTTTGTTGCGCTCTTCTTTGCTACAATTTTTTTCTTCTTACAAAAGGGCAGGCCGCGTAGCCAGGGCGAGCGCATCGGGACACTGAGCAGCACGGCTGGCTGATGATGAGTGCGCCTGTACAGTTGTTACACGTGGAGGCAACGGCTCCGAGCAATATGCGCCGTCTGCGCCATTGCGTTGCTCTGTGGCAAAAGGGATCTGCCGTGCACTGTGTGCCCTTGCTTGCTGTCTCTCTCTCAGAAGGCCCGTGTAACTCTATATGTGGGCGCAGCTCGTCGCCTACCACTGCGCAGCCATTTTAGCGGAACGGCGTTCCCGTTTAGCGGTCCGCGAAGGGTTGGTGCCTCGATCAGTTGCTGTCCGACGTCTTGCCGCCTACTCGCCTTGGTTGAGCGGTTGCTCGCGCGTTATTTCTTTTCCCTGTTTTTTCCACAAAAGCGACGCCGCCGCAACCTGTCGAACCTCTGGCATCCTCTCGGTTCGCGTCTATCGCCCCGCCACACTTTCGTTTCCACTCCGTCCCCCTATTTCCGGTGCTGAAGTGCTGCTCATTTCCTGAACAACGGTTGGTGTGTGTACTGCTCTGCTCAGCTGAAGTTGGTGGGCGAGGATGAAAGAGCATTTCACCGACGTGCCCTTACAAGACAACAATAAAATGGTGGTTGGTTTAGCGTAGTTAGGCCAAATGCGAATTAGGTGCGCTAGCACTTCAGTTTTGACTTCGGTTTCGGTGTTCGGATCCATTGCACGCCGATGGAAGTTGATGACGACGACGTCGAAAGCATAGCGCGAGGCCGGCAGCTGAGCACGCGGGATCCCCGAAAAAGAAAAGAAGAAACGGCGTTGGCGAATTAGTGATATGCAGTGGCCAGCGAAGCTGATCTGTTCGCGCTGCCGCGGGTTCGAAACCCTCTCGCAGCCGTTTAGTGTTTTGTTTATTTTACATAAGCTTACATTTAGCCTGACTCTTTCTAACCAATGGGAATGCTCTGTTCTGGTGACGTCACTTCCTTCTAGCGAATTTTACGACTTATGACGCATTTCGGCCTAGTAGAGCTTCTAATGATGAAAAAAATTGTAGCAGGACGCATAAAAGTTGAAACTGATAAGGCTGTCTCGGCCTGCGATAAGTTCGATCTTTAGGCTTGCTCCGCCATGCTGATCGAGTCAAGGAGCTCATATTTATGAGGTAAACCTTGCCATCCAGCGTCCGCGGAGGGGGCGCAGTTGTCGCCTTTTGTTCTGGCCATCCGGAATCTGTGGCCGCCGCCCGGCGACTCTCCGCACAGTGGCCGAGCCGCTTTCTTGGCTGATGTCTCCTTTTGCGAACTGCCCGCCTGCGAGCCAGCCAGCCGCCATCCATCATGGCGAGTCTCCGCTGTGGCTGCTGCGTTGTGGCCAAGGGGCAAAGAAAGAAAACAAAGCGCGGTGTGCGCCCGAACCTGTCGCAAGCAAGGCGGGCATTTCATCTTGTGCCCGCGCACAATGCTAGGTGCGCTGACCATTTCCTGTAATAGGAAGCACCTCTGCACTTGCGTCTCTCTTGGTCTCGCTTGAGCTTCATCGCCATTCAGTGGGTCCTTCGCGACTGTTCGCAAGCGTCGGCTTTCTTGTTTAGGTGTGCCCATTGCACAAACGGCGCTTACATGCAAATTGTTTTCCGCCGAGTCGCGCGCCGTGAATGTTTGCAGCATCGATTCCTGGCTGTACAGGCCTGGCCACGGCGTCCTGTGGTATGGAGAACGCATGTTCGGCTCCGTGAGGTCTACCGCCGTTTCCTGGCGCGTCGCCGAAACGCCCACATGTCCGACGCGAGGCTCGTAAAGGATTCGCCAAAAATTTTGTTGCAGGCTGCGGCTTGCTGGTCTCTCTCGACTCATTCTGGTCAGGTGGGACACATCAAAACGCGTAGTTTCTTTGTCTCAAAAGCGGTCGTGTACACGTCTTGCTGCCAACGTTGTCTTTCCTTCGTATATGGTAACACTGTAACAGGCAGTTCGGTTAGCGAAGGCGACGAGACACTTCGCTGGACCTATAGCGTAGACATTAAGTGCTAAGCGGCGAATAATATGCAGTGAATAATATGCCTGGCAGGCTCCTTGTTCCGCTTTGTTTCACACCAGACAAGTTTAGCGAATGGGGAGTCGTCGGATCAGCTAATGTCAGTGAAAAAAACAAAGGCGGAGGAAACGAAAACAAACAAATGTAAAGGAGAGAAAAGAAAGAAGTCGCCACTGCGCATCGGCTTCTTTATTGTTATTGTCTCATAAAATTCGCTGCAATCCCTTTCACGCTCTTGGAAATCACAAAAGAAAAGCCAGTGTTTCGGTATCAAACCTGCTGCTCTAATCTCATTCAGTGTACGTTTCTTGCGACTAAGCCTCCTGGAATCGATGCGTGTTTGATCGAGCTGAAGGAGTGGCGGCTGCCAGGGTGGGTTGGTTCACGTTGGCTGCGACGAACAGTCGCAGCTCCAGGTATTGCATGCGATGCGTTCTGCGCCCGGGACGTATTGAATGGATGAGGCATAAATTGGCCCTTCTGGCTTCACGGCACCCCGCGTGGATTCCCATTCCTGTCCGCGCCGCGTCCTGCCTTCCTTCGTGTATTTCTTTCCCTCTTTTGCCTCCGTCGCTTCTGTCAGGACGGCGCCTCGAACTCAAAGGCGCAGCCGACACACAGGCGCGGTGGAGAAAAGACCGCTCGCTCCGCGACAGGTCACTGGTGCGGCGGCGCTATCTCCGACAGCGCACAGGTGTAAGTGCACAATATAAACACACGCGTGGCCATCAGGCTCGCTGCAAGGAGTGAAATGTGCCCCCGACACGGAGTGGACGTGTCTCGTCTTTCACCCCTGTTCCGGCGTTAGCGGAAACTACCACAGCGACGCTGAACCGTCAACATGATACATGTGACCCTGCGCAGTGGTTGGGGCACCGTGAGGAGAGGGTAGTGTACAGAGTATTGTTAGTGGGCCTTGATACCTCGCCCTTTTAAAGTTTGGCGTTCTCTAGGGTACACAGCTTTGAACGAGGGGGCCGGCTCGCAGTCTGTGGGCTCCATCCATCCGGGGAGGCTGCGGCAGAATGGGCGTGCGTCCCCTCCGCAGGCAATGAGAGCACCCTCGGCGGCGTCCCACCCGAGTTTGGAAGGTCCGGTAGCGCGGTATTCCGCATACGTGCGTGCGTGTGCTCGCCGCCAGCAGCCGACCTTGGCGGCGGCGGAGTGTGCGGGACAGTCTCTTTTGCCTCTCAAATGCGCCGCCGCTGCCACTGCACGCCCGGTGCCCGCATGCCGCCGCCCGGCGCGAGCGCATTGTAAATCTCGGATTAATGGGCCCGGCTGTGCTCTGGCTCTGCGCCGCTCCCCCCTTCGCCATTTAGCCCCACGGAAGCGCGTCTGGGAACGGTGGCAGCGCCCTGTTGGCATTCGCCGGCAATTCCAGCGAGCTCGTCTTGTGTCCGTGTGTGTGTTTCACCCCCACCCTACCTCCCCTGTATCTATTCGCTCGCAAGAGAAGGCGAAGGCTGATGTGACCTTGTGTCATGGTTTCGTCGAGGGCCACTTGCTATGTGTTTGGTCCTCTCTGATCCCCATGCTGTGGCCGATGTTCGCTGAGATGAGCTTCCCGTGTGCGATTCCGCTTGTGTTAAGGCGAACCAGTGCTGAGCCGGATAACTTGCTCTCTGTGCGGGGGGGAGGGGGGGGGGGGGGGGGGATGGCGCAGTATCTGTCTCATATATCGGCGGACACCTGAACCGCGCCGTAAGGGAAGGGATAAAGGAGGGACTGAGAGAACGGGGAAAGGGAAGAAATAGGTGCCGTAGTGGAGGGCTCCGGAATAATTTCGACCACCTGGGGATCTTTAACGTGCACTGACATCGCATAGCACAAGGGCGCCTTAGCAGAATGACTAACCAAAAATAGTTTCTGGCACTCAAGAAGTGTGTGCGAATAATGTAAATTTCCGAATAGCGAGCCGAATTTCCTTCTGTCCTATTGGGTGAAAGTATCAAATATCGCATGTTCAATATTATTCAAAACGAATCGAATCCGTTGTCGTATTCTCGAAAAGTTTTCGGGTAATTAGCACGAAGTTCGAATAAGGCAAGCCGTAATCATTTTTCAGCGAATATTTCAGAACCAGAGCTTACTCCGATGCCGCGCATCATGCTGCTGCGATCGGTCTGCGCAGGAAAGATGATTCAGCGCCGTTGCGCGGTCCGTTCCTGTGGCGGAGTTCATGACGCTCGTATGGCCTTCAAGATTGGGCTACGCGACAGGGTGCAGCCACGTTTAGTAAACAAAAATAAAAGGTAGGACTGCACGAACAAGACAGGAGTCAGAAACGAAAACGACGCCACCGGGGCAGGTTTAGTAAACCTTGCCTTAATTCATGATCGATATCGGAAACCATGGCTCAAACTCCGGTCCCCCTCATCAGTTGCAGCTTCGCGCTAGTGCGCTCGCTGCCTGCACCAGTAGCAAACGAACATGACGGTCATGCGGTTAATATGCTGACTTCGTGTCGCTTGTTATCTAGTGGAGATCAGTGTTGCGTCTTTCAACAGCTGTATACTGCTTGAATTACAAGATTTATAGCGCTTCGCTGTGTCTCGTGAATAATCACTTTGCACTTAACATTCCCACAAGTAATCGCGCAGATATTTGGTTTGGTTTCTAACTACACCATTCGTATTCGATTTGGAAGCAAAAGATGTTTCAACAGGACTTGTCGGGCTAGTTGGTTGATCATAATGCAAAAAAGACGAACTGCGCAACAAGAACACGGACGAAAGGGAGGCAGACACACACTTGTTGCGCAGTTCGTCTTTTTTGCATTGGAAGCAAACCTCGCCTATTGGTATTCGGCTCCGTTTCGAAAAAATACTATTCGCACGCCGCTGCTAGCACTGTCTGCAAAGCACGCTGGCTTGCGCCGTTTGCTTCGCCGCCACAATGTGCCATGTGTTCGTGCCAGTCTGTTGGGGTCCCCTTATTTCGTGAGTGTGGACCGTGTGTCGTTGTTCCGTGCTCTGAATGCTGTCTGTTTTCTGTCTGTTGCCCTTACCCTCTGTGCCCCACCCAATCAGAGCCCTGGCCCCAAATCGTCTCGGTCCAGCCGCGGTGACAGCAACGGCCGAGTGAGCATGGACGACATCAGCAAAGTAAGCGAGACGCTTGTTCCATGTTGTGTGGCCTCAGGGTTGGACACTGCGCGCACACGATGCTTGCAGCATTGCTTCTTTCAGTATAGGCTGCCTTGTTTGCTTGGCTTTCGCTCGTGTCTGCGTTCTCATCGACAGCGCAAGCAACGTCCAGCACTTGGTGTGTTTTCGAGCCTTTTGTAGACGTCTTTACCACGCTAGAGACGCATTAGCGGCGACGGATACCGGTTTACCGTAAGCCGGCTGCGCACGCGCACTGGGCTCGCCTAGCCCTACTCATGTCACTGCGCATGCGCAGGAGGCATCCATTAAACCGGTTGCCGTCTCCTGCATATACCGATACACGTCTCCCGTCTGCATTTACGTGCGCTTTGTCGTGTTTGCTTGCTTATATGCTTGACTTTCGTGTGTTGCTTGTGACCACAGAAAAGTGAGTGCCGTACTTCGCTCCTTTTGTTTTTGTTTTGTCGTCAGAGGCATTCTGCTGACATTAGCGTGACTTCGTCAAAAGCTTCACTTGAAACATAGCATAGCAGGAGACGTAATAACGAATGCGTATACCGGTTTACCGGACGCCAGCTGCATGCGCACGCGCAGTGGCCCCGCTTGGCCCCACCCATGTCAGTGTGCGTGCGCACGAGGGGTCCGGTAAGGCGTCATACTTCTCCGCTAGTACGTCTCCGCTATGCTAAAAAAAAACTTCTCAAGTTGCACGAAGCGACCGAAGTATTTTTACAAAGTTGAATTGTGCACCTAGCTATTCCATTCCGTCGTGCCTTGTCCAGTTATGTCCGCCGTAGTGCCTGCCAGGAGGCGGTCGGCTGCAATCGCACCGACGGTAACGGGTTCGTTATACTCCTGAGCCGTATTTCGTCATGGATGGAGTTGGTAGGAGGAGGAGCGCACAGAAAACGCCCCTGCATGCGAAGACTGCGGTGGAGGAGCAGAAGAGGTGGTGTGAACAGCGCTGTGTCTGCCAATCAGCGGGCTGACAGATCTCTGCGTCGTACCGCTAGATGGAAAGCGCGAATGAGTCCCATGCGACAGAAAATCAAGAACACTCGCGAATCATTTTCTGGTTGCCGCAAGAGTATACGGTTTAAGCGATTATTAACTGCCCAGAGCTGAGATGGCTGTTATCTTGTTTCCACCATTCTGCTGGCCCCTCCGTTCTGCGCTCGTCTTCGAACTCTAGGGCTCTTCACTCTTGTCAGTTCGTAATGACGACTGCCGCCATCCTTCAAGACAACACTGTGGTGCACTTGGTCGGCTCGTTCACGTGTCGTGCGCCGTAGCATACCTGCTCGCAGCGAGGGCGCAAGTGTCGTCGTCGGTCGGGTCGGCGGCCAGGCCGTGACGTGCCGCTGATGGATCGCCGCGAGGCAGCTTCCGCCCGGGAGGGCTCCGCTTCCTGTTTTCAAGGCCCGCTGGGAAAACGCTGGGCCTTCCGCGGTCTAGCCCCCCTCCCTCTCTCGCGCCAGGAAGCGCAGAACGGGCCGGACCCTTCGTGGACTTGCCTTTCACTCGCACCCCAGCGCTGTTTTCCTCTCGGCCACGGTGTTCTTCAATTAGCGTGGCTCTGTTTCGTTTGTCTTGTGCCAAAGCGCCTCGGGCTTCTGTTTTCAAAAGGAAACCGAGGCGTAGCCATTGTTTCATTAGATGCGTTCTGGCAAGAGTAAGAAGAAGGTGCTCTGAACGGGTTCCGAAGGTCACCAACAGCAAGATATGAAAATGAAAACAGCAAATCAAGAGAAGGCAAAGTTGTACGCTGCACGTATCCGTTCGCATACGATCACGTGACTGGTGGGCTGTTAAATGGCCGGAATTAAATCTTTGTAGTTAGGTAACTGGTCGGTCACTTTCCTGATCAAGCAGGGAGCACAGGTCATCTCGTCGATCGGGATGGAGTGGGAGGGAACGCATGGCAGCGTTACACGCACAGCGCGCTCGTAACTTCAGTCTGGAACGGGGTGGATCGCGGCCGGAAGTGCCCGTGGGACAGCAGTGCAAAACCACTGGGCTCCCGTTCCTTATCGTGTGTCATGCCGCAACGCTGCAGCAATAAACGTCCCTGACGCCCGCGCTGCCCAAGGGTCATCCAGCTACCTGATTTCCTCTTCATTACTCTCCGTCCTTAAGAATCTCGTCTCTGGCGTATAGTGGCCAAGAAAATAATCGAACATTGTTTTTTGACGAAAGTAAGTGACGTAGTAATTGTCTCACATCTCGATGGACACTCGAACTGCGCCGTAAGGGAAGGAACGTGGGAGTGAAATAAGAAAGAGAGAAAGAGGTGCTGTAGTGGAGGGCTCCAAGGCTTTCCGTCGTTCACCTCGAGGTCTTGGTTTCCAATGCCTGCCGCAGTGGCCGTATTTCAATGTCGCCCCCCCCCCCCCCCCCCATTGTGCCGCCCAGATGTCGAGTCACGCATGCTGTGCTGGGGAAGTCAGGTGTTTCATCACCGCAATGTTACCTCACTTCTCGAACTTTTTGCCAGATAAAAGAGATAATTTAGTGACTACTTTGGCAGTCGCTGATTTTCCGTCCCTTTATTGCGAGAGCTCCTGTTGCAGCCACTGTGTCCACGAGTGCTGATTCATCTTGATTGACTTTGATCATCTTGATTGATTGATCTTGATTGACTTGTTCATCTCGGTCATAACCGATACTGCAAAACACCGTCTGTTGTCCATATGGTTTGTGAAGTGTTGCAGTAGAGAAGCTGCGCCGGTCTTGGGGCCCTCCTTGGCTGTGGGTGGATTGTTGTTTTGAACACCCGGTTCCAGCGAGTGACCCACGACGCGCGTGGAAACAGTAATCGGCACCATTGAATGGCTGCCGAGTCGCTATCTAACGCGATCACAGCCTCGGTAGAGGAGAGAGACCCTGGGAGGAGGTTGTCGTGGCCCGCGTATCATCACCCTTCGGAGCCGCTGTTTATTGTCGCACTCGAAAGCGGCGTTATTTTCATGCATGCCTCTCTCGATGGCTTCCGGCGCCACTGCGGCCCCGCTGAAGTGCGTCCCCAGCGACCGGCAGGCGACCACCGACGCTTGCGGTGCCACGCTAATCGGCCTCGTTTGTCTCACGGCGGAAGGCGTGTTTGATGTGCACATTTATGAGCAAACAATGCGCGAATGAAAGCCGCCAACCATGTTGGGGTACCATGAGTTAGTAGCTCCAGGGGCCGCCTATAGCTGAAGATCTCTAAACGGGTCAGTCCACCAACTGATCGGCCCATTGCTCGTTCGGCATCACAACAGCACAACACAGCCACAACTCCGTGGAGACTGCGCTTGCTTGCAAGTTATAACAGATTCCCTGCAACTGGGGTGGTGGTTGATGCTTCGCTCTAAGTTAGTGTAATTTCTGGAATATAAGCTTAATCGGCGTGTCACTGGCGTCGCCGCGGACGCAGATAGGGAATAATGTTAAGCTATGTACTGGCCGTTTGATGCAACCGGCCAAGATTAGCCAGAAAACTACGAAACTTGTCACCTCAGACAGAGCCTGTGCGGTGTGGTCGACGTCATTGAGAGAACATTGTGCAAGCAGCTCATCTCATTATCCCTATTGTAATATCGATAACGAGAGATTGACCGGCTTCGGTCTGCGAAGCGGGACGAGGCGCATCTGCTGCCGGTGTGGCTGCAGTGCAGTGCAATCGAAAAGCAACCGATGCTACGAAATCAGGCGGCGCAAATATCCAGAATGATGAGAAGGATCACGAATAAAAACAAAGGGATGAGAGAAGAGGACACTATGCGACTCCTTAAATCTCTCATATTTTGAGTAACCTACAGCTTCCCCTACCACGAGCTAAGGAAAGCGGAGGCCGACCGTGTGGACGTACTCGTGCGGAAATTGTTTAAGGTAGCGTTAGGCCTATCCGACTGCACACCCGCGGCGGAACTACTAAAGCCAGGAGTGCATAATACCTATTACGAATATAGGGATTCCCTCTTGTGTGCGCAAAACACCAGACTCGGAACAAGCACCCCGGCCAGCCTGGTCCTGTATAGGATCGGCATGCCAACTGACCTAGACGATGTACGGTTCAAGAGACAGTACCAAACCCAATGCTCAGGGCGATCCACGTCAGCCCCTTTCCCAAAAGAATGTATCCCGAACGGGACGCGGGACGCAGAAAATACGAGGCCAAACGCTTTATTCAAAAGAATAGAGACAGAAACGACTTGGTGTGCACCAACTGATCCCCGTATCACAGGAAGGGGTCGGTAGCGGTGGTGGTAAACCACATACAGCGTCAGCTAGTAAGCGCCTCCATCGCCTCAGAAAAACCGTCAGCAGGCAAACCAATAAAAACCTGATGATTGTTACGGACTCACAGGAACCGTGCAGGGGTTGCATGAATGGCGCGATAGATACGAACGCCATCAGAAGTCTGGCAAAAGTAGCAAATCCGAATTCCACTCCGCTGTGCATTTATCGGATGCCGGGGCGTGGACGGTTACCCGGAAACGAGGGAGTAAATGGGCTAGCTCGAGCTTACGCCCACCGTGCGACACCTATGCTACCCTCAAACTGGAGTTATGTGCTTCGATGATCGCCTAGAAAATGATCGTACCATTAGGCGCTGTTACGCCCCTCTACACAAGGACCTAGACAAAAAGCAATCCCAGGACTAACGAAAAATTCAATTAGCGGCTTACCCAAACCTACTCTTATATAACCGCATGTATCCGACTAGGTATAGGTTAGGTATAGGGAGGATTGTCCCTGGTGCGAAAACTCTCATCCCTCTCTAGACCCCATTACGTGCGAATGTGAGGGCAAACCGGATCTAAGAAAACACATGTGCACTTCTCCAGAGCAGTGGGAGTCCCCTGGTGGCCAGTTCTGAGCGGTCGAGAAAGCTGCAAGAGTCAGTGAAGTCCTGGACTAAGAACCCAACCCTGCTCTTCCGTGAATGCGTTTGTGGTTTGCAGTGAACGTTTTCATTCAGTCAATTTCTGTACGTCAAACCCCGACGCATTGCCCTTCGCTTGTCGAGCTCGTTTCTGTTACCTGGAGGTATGGGGATACCGGCGGAAGAGCGACGACCAGCGCTCAGCCCCGTGATTCGAGTCTATGAGTGCACCGGACCGTGGCGCTGCAAGCTGCAGCAGGCTAACAAGCCGATGATAGCCGGGAGCCGCCGAGAAGGCGAGGATGGGGCGTAGCATCCCCCGCTTACGGCTACCGCTACGGCAGTCGGCTCTATTTATACGCGACGGGCAAGAACGGGAGGAAGAGGGAGGGAGGACAGAAAACGCAAGAAGAAAACGCCCGCCACGAAATTGTGCGTTTCCAGGGGGGGGGGGGAGGGGGGGGGGACCCCTCTGCGTAACCTCGGCTTCCCGGCTCGTGTCCGTTATGCGGGAGGCCTGGGCGCTCACCTCTTGCTTTCCCTTTTCTAATATTTCTTCTTTTTCCTTACTCTCTCTCTTTCCACCTTTCCCCTCACTGTGCTGCTGGAGCTTTTGTTTGTTTGTTGCCGTAAGATGCCATCCTTCCACCCTCCACGGGGTTTTTTTTTTTTTTGGTGGCCATTTTAAGCTGGGCAAGAAAGAATAGGATAACTTTGTTTCTTTTTTTTTCTCTCTCTCTCTCTGGTGCGCCTGCGTGTGCTGCATCCTGCGCGCACCTCTGACGAAGGCAACGACAGCAGGGGCACCCTTATGAGCGCGCGTGCCTTGCTGAAGGGGGAAAAGGGTGCACGAAGGGGAGAGAGTCATAGGAAGGGCCGGGGATGAGAGAACGCACGTCAAACAGTATTTTATTGAGGCGCACGAGGCCTGACGGAAGGCAGGGCGTAGGCTGCGGCGACGCCAAGGGAAGAAGTGACAGAGAAAGAAAGTGTGCAGGTGAGGACAAACAAAATAGCGCGTTGGCGGAGGGGATAAGAAGATCGGGGTAACGACAGACAAGGCAGCCAGGATAAGCGCCTCCATGCTACTAAAATAGCGGGACGTCGTCGACAGGGCTTGATAGAGTTTCTACCCCTGCGGAGGAGAGATAGGACGCAAGAAGAAAAGATGGGGCCTGTTGAGGGTGAGAAGGCGCTTCTGCAATCTTGGCTTGCCTTCGACACTTCTTTTCTCATCTTAAACTCTGTGCGGCTCGCTGTTGGCCACACTGCTAACGGGTATGCCCATGGGCACGCGCTTATGTGGGCATGCGTGGCGCATGTGCGCAATTTCGCAAGCCTTGCGCGTTTTCGACACGGTTGAACTCGTCTTTCTGTCCTGCGGTAACAAAGACGATGTCCTGCTTGCAGTGAGGAAAAAAAAAATGGGAGGGAACAGGGGCGGAGGTCAGTGTACAGCACCCGGCCCTGGAGGACTGATCTGGTGCCATTTGGCGTACCAGCGTGTAACTTCAGCGTTAGCACGACGTTCTGAAGCAACGGTTGATGAACGAAGAGGTTGGGGCGTCCTATTTGTTTACACGACTGCTTCCGCTTGACGCTGGTAGCAAACGTAAGAAGCACTGCCTGTTCGTGGCTCTGCTTTGCTGGCCACGGGCAATGGCAGCAAGATGCGGACACTGGGCCGTTATAGTACAGCTGGTCTTTTTGTTCTTATTATAACGCGCCGCACCGGCTAGTCGATTCCGCCCTTTACAGTGGCATGCTGGTGCTTGAGCCATTAGATACATTTAGCAAAGCGCGTACCGTGCCCTCCACTGCGCACGCGCCGATTGGTCCCGACGTAGCGCCATCTGGCGCCCTCATGGCGATCTGCGCATGCGCAGTGGCGTGGCGCGGTAATCGGTAGCGGCAGCGGTTCGCGCTATGCTAAAAGTATCTATTGACGACACGCGAACCTGAACAGAATCGTCTCATCAAACCGGCCCGGAAACGTAACGTGAGCCGTCATTGTTGAACTATACAATGTCCTGCTGTGGTCGATGCATGAGGCTGTTGTCAAACGTCGGAATACATGATTCAACATGTTGGGCGCATGCTTGACACGCCACAAGAGCCTCCTAAAATTGTAGTCTTCAGCCCCTAGCTACATTAATTCAAGTAACAGGAGCAAAGTGTTTCAAGGCATCGCAGCAGATTTTAGTCTCGTCGTGTTGGTCAGCTGCGGTTTCTAGGGCGAGGGATGTTGTAAACCTGGAAGGTTGCAAACCTTCCAGATTCCCTTTGCCTCCTGGCTTTCGTGCCCAAACGTAAGCGAGGCTGGGAGCAGTCGGCCGGTCGCTCCCGGGCCGCTGCCGCGCCGGGCTGTGGGAAGCGCGCGTGCTGCGAAAGCTGATGCGAGTCGCGGCGGCGCGGAGCGCATGTGGGTCTATTGGGCTCGACTTTTTTTCTCCGGAGATTCGTCCGATTCCGCAGCCTTGGCCGATCCTTCTCGGCGAGTAGGCGTCACAGATCCACCGCAGAGGAAGGAGCAAACGCTCCGATATGCAAACGTGGCAAATGCTCGTGGGCCAACGCGGTGCCGACATTGTTGCATGCGACGCCGCTCCGCGCGCCATGTCTGTGGGCGTCGATCAAGGCCAGAGCGCGAAGCGTCCGGTGTGAGCCGTCTGCTGGCATTCGCGTAAAAGGAAAAAGGAACGCTGCGTTCGTTAGCACACAAGTTCGCTTGTGCGCGAGTATGAGAAGGCACGTGGTTTTCGCTCATTGAAAAAGGATGCGCCAAGGTTCGTCCGGCGTGTTGCTCGCTGCTCATTAGCATGTCCGACGCCATTCAATGGCGGCCGTGGGTGGCGATCGGTCGTGTGGGCTCACATTCGCGGGGACTGCGCGCTCTGTACCGAGTCGGGGGGACGCTTACGTTTGCGCGGAAATTAACCAGCAGTATTTCGGGCTCTCCAGTGTGACGGTGGCATGCGACCGGTTTCTCGAACCTGCCAGCGTAGCTGTTCTCCGCTGCTGGAAATACGCTGACTTTTTGCTCTTTGTGGGGGTGTTCAGCGTTGTAGTTTTGGTATTGGGGTATATCTGAACGACACCGGTTCGTATTAAGCCTGCACGTTGCATGCAGAGCCTTGAGTTAGGCCTGAACTTCGCATTTATTCACTCAAGAGCATTCAGCAGCTGCTCTCGACCTGCGGCGTCTGTGAGTTGGCTCCTCCATGAAACTGTGGCATCGCGGGCGCTTCCGTGCGCAGTTTCTGCATTAAAGTAGTTGGAGCAGGCAATGTTACCGCAATTCACTATAGTGTAAAGCGGTTAAAGATGGCACGTTAGTATCCCGTATAATTTAGTTCAGTGAAAGCGGAATATTTCTTCATCATGCCTCTTGGTAATATTGTGACGAAGTTGACAGTGGCCCGAGACGGAGCGGAGCGCTCGCGCTAGACCAGCGGCCATTAAACCATCTCATTGCCATCAGTCACCTCGTCTCACACTTCGGCTGGCCGTCACGCAAGAATATGAACGAGGTCGTTTTTCGCTGAGTGGTCCAGGGAACTGAAATTCGCTACCGCGGGCTACTCCCTCCTTTATCCCTTCCTTTACGGCGCGGTTCAGGTGTCCAAAGATATATGAGACAGATACTGCGCCATTTCCTTTCCCCAAAAAAACCAATTATTATTATTATTATTATTATTATTATTATTATTATTATTATTATTATTATTATTATTATTATTATTATTATTCCCTGGCGGCTCAGTCGACGGGTGGGAGGCGTTTTGTCTGCATCTTTCCTTTCATTCAGAAGCTGACAAGTCAGAGCAGCTGTTTGAGAGCACAGAATGCGGCAAGCAATCGTAAGCTCTCTTGTTACTTGCATGCTCCTTTCCACAATGATACGGGGCATGTGCGAAAGCATTTTGATATATGTATTTGCTAAGCTTCAGTCACATTTTCCTCCTGACTACCGGAAAACACCCAGAGGAAAAATAGTTTATAGCAGGTCATATTCGTCTTCTCTTACACGCGATTCATTCATTCAGCGATACAGTATCATTAGCCATTTCAAACTCGCATACTATAAGAACTGCGCGAATTGCAGTACGTGCTCTGCCACGGTCACAGTGACGTCGTCATTTTATTGCTCTGTCGATTCGTGCGGCGGTGCTGGTGAACATTTACGAATATTGGCCTTAACGTTAGTATTTCTTGCTCCGTTCTCTTCTCTACTTGTCCACGCAGTTGCTGGTACAGCACCAGCGCGGCCGTTCGCTAAGCAGGTGTCCGCCTCTCGCTGTGAGCAACAAGCAGCTGCCGACCGCGGTGATGTCGGCGGTGATGTCGGCTCTCCTCGGGAGCGTCTCCTCCTCCGTTCTCGGCGGCGCCCTCTTTCCGTACGCCGATTGTCCCCATTTCGGTTCTTCTCTTTTTCCGCCCCTCGCTTTCACCTCTGCCCCGGTGTAGCGGAGCAGGGCGGGGAAGCCGCGTTTCGCGCAGCCTCGCCGCGCCCCCGCCCCGCGCGCCCTATCGAGCGCGATCGTGTTCGCGCCGAGGATGAGAGGTGTTAGCGAACGCGATTGCGCCGTTATATCGGGGCACCCCCGTTCCTTTCCCGTTTCTTCCGCCTGGAATTTCCGTTCAGACGCGCATGCTAACCCACGGTGATAGCCGGCCTTCAGTGACGGTAACACGGTATTGCTAAAGGCGCCTACTGAGGTGTGCACTGTGCAGGTCGCGCAGGGGAGTACTGAGCGCTCCCTTTATGTCGTAGTTACACGTTTAGACTGCTACCAAATTAAGCTTTCCAGTGCATGAAATGCTTTATATGCGGGCACATTTCGACTGTCCCGGGTATGCGGTCAACTGCTGTCCGTCTGGGCAGGTGCACCTGTGCAAAGGTAAATGTACGCCAGCTGTGCACCTGCGCGGACGCCGAACATCATCAAACGGGCCAACGTTCCGTGCACACCTAGCGCTGTAATACATATAGGCTCAAGTAGCACCCGACCTCATTTAACGTGTCTCTTGACTAGAGTAATAGAAGGGCACCCTTGTATTTACAAGCATAGATGATAGTCCCTCGCAGAATACATGTACCTCTATGGGGAAGGTCCATAGTATCAAGGATTAACCTGCACGCTTTGTCATTTTTTTCCATGTTCCGAAAATTTCTTTGTTCGCTTCCAGGTGCAATCAAGTGCCACCTTACGAAGTAGTTGTTTTAAGCCTATTCCAGTTTATGGCTCCCTAACTGAACATGCCAGGGACGTCGAAGCGTTGCTTGTCAGTGCACGTGATTCGCTAAGGCGGTATCACGAAGGCGTGTCGGCGTTCACCGTTGAACTTCTCACGACAGTTTGACTCATTTTTAACGCTGATCTTGGCCGAAGTCGTGGCTACTCGCGGCACCGACGACGCCCATTGCCGGTGCCACCCGTAATGCTGCGCTCAGAGCGTCGACTTCGTGGATGTTCTCCGGGTCAGGCACAGTGCGCGCTTCCCTGTCCCCATCGCTAGATACGGCGCACGTTTTTCGCAGAGTTCCCGCGGGCCGTATATCAAAGGCGCGATGATTGCGAGCATGTGGCGCGCATACGTGAGCGGCGCACGCGCGCGCGGCAGCCAGCCCTGTGACGTCACGACGACGGCGCTGCACTCCGGGCCGCCGTACATGCACGTCTCCCCCTCATTCGGAGGTTGCGCGCGCGTCACGCGTCGCATGCCGTTATTCCGGCACGTTTACGGCCTGATGGAAAAGAACCCCGCTTAGCCCCGGCCGGCAGCCCGATGGGCCCTCAGCCGGCTGCTGCTCATTCGGGGTTGTCGCGCCTCGGCGGCAGCCTTCCCATCTACATGGCTGCAGCAGCAGCGCTCCGCCGCCGGCGTTATCCAAAATTAACCCGCTATAAATCACGCCGAGTTGGCGAGACACATCCCCACGCCGAACGTCAGTGTACTTAGAGCAGCCGTGGAGGTGTGATTCGCGGATTTATTTTTAAAGCTGCTCGCGTGACAGATCTCGACGAGCGCGAATGTCTCCTCGGAGAAGAGCACCACCTCCTCCTCCTCCTGTTTTGCCACCTCTCCCCTTCTGGGCCCCGCGGCTCGTTTCTTGCGCCGCCGCGTGTATTCGTCGCTCTCGAGTGAAACTGGCCGACCTCCCCCACCACGCTTGTTTCTCTTTTGTCTCCGCGATGTCTTCTCGCGCCGGTGTGTGACTCCATCGCCCCCTTCTTCTCGGCCATTTTTCTGGCTGCCTCGCCCAACCCCTCCCGGCCAGCACCGCTGAACGCGCGTGCCATGGCTGGGTTGAGATGCCTTGCCGCGTTATTACTACCCTTTTCTTTTTCTCGTCTTCTTTCCCCTCTCTCGCGAGGCCGCTTTGATGAACCCTTGTGTGTCTTTCGTCGTTGCGTGGCTGCTGCGCATCTCGCCCTCCTCTCCCCCTCACCGTCCTCCTCTCAACGGCTGCATCCTCTGCCATGCGGGCCGTTCGGTGGGAAGGGGCCTTTGATCTGGACCCGGAGGCGTGCTATCTTTGTCGACCTGTAAGCACACCGATGCTGTGTCACAGGCCGTTTCGTGGTCGAACTTTCTCACTCGCCGCCCTCTCTCACCCAGCCTGTCATTTCAGCGCTCGTTGCAACAATTTCAGTGCTCAAAATCTGTATCGCCGCTGATGTTGCCAGGCGTCAAGACTCCGCGGAATACTATTTATTTCTTTTTGGTGTTTTACAGCGAGCTCTGCGTGGAACTAGTGCTTGAAATAGCGGAGCCTCTCAAACCTCCCCATGGTGTACGGATAGGATAAATCGAATATGCACGGGCTACGCTGGGATTTGCTGGATGCTACCTACACAAGCAGCAAAAACTTGAATGATTGGAACGCGAAATAGAGTAGCGCGCAGGCACAGCGCCAGTACAATGTCAGTACAATGGTCCAGTACAATGCTACTTTCAGCAGTTTAAGTCCCGAATTTCGCAGACGCAAGTAAGGGATGAAATCATACATTTCTCGGCAGCCTGCAACAAATAATCCACAGACACTGCTCAATTGAATGTATATGCATGTAGGACATAAATCTGGAAAAGAGTAGGGGGACATGGTTGCAGTGTGTAGGCTGCAGTGAAAAGTAACGCATGATTTTTGCAGACATGTATTCGAGTCTGGTCGAGGACGTGCGTCTGTCCTCTTCGACAGTGAAAAGCACGTCTTTTTGGAGGCACAGTCCCCGCGAATTATCTTAACACGATCCAGAGTTATACTGATCATTCGATTATCCAGAACGCAGACACATCCATTTTAATTACGAACTGATCACTTTGGCGTTCTATTTTCGTCATTCCTTCCTGGAATCCCGAGGCCCCGATAGCCGATTATTAGTGGTTCGCCGCAGGCGTTGGGTCCTTTCTGACCGCCTGTGTGTGTGTGTGTGGCTGTACGACTAACGGGTGCATTTTTTTCCTTCTTCTTGCAGTTGTACGAGTTGAGTGAAGACCCCAAAAGGAAAGAGTTCCTGGACGACCTCTTCAGCTTTATGCAGAAACGAGGTAATTTTCTCGGTGTCCAAATTGCGCTCGATCGCTCTCGCGGTGCATGCGCGCGCAGTAATTACCCCTTCTCGAGAGCGGGGGCCACGCACTACGTGTTACCGACACCGAAATTGGAGCGGGCGCCCAAAGTTGCGCAGCACGCATCCCCTCGAGTAGCATGGCAATTCATGCGTGGCTCACATGGCACGACGTCAAGCGTTGAAACTTGGCGCTGCACGCAGTGCACAGACGTTTGTGTCTTAGGCCATTCAATTTGTTGCTGGCAAAGCGCACGTGCGAGTGTGTACTTGAATCTTGACCGCTTTTTACGAAAGCTTACCCAAACGTAGTTTGAGGTTCAACTGGCCTAGTTCCATCCTCGGCGACTAAAACAAAGCTGCCAAATAAAGTGCTGTCTCTGTCTCTCTCTACCCATACGTTTACCATCCTTCGAAAGGAATGGCTTGGTTATTTACCCTACGCCTCGAGAATTCGCAGGTTTGTCTTGTTGATGCTTTGTAGTATAAGCCCGCATTTTGCAAGTAAGTGCATCGTTTCTTTTTCCTCAGTGCGGCCGACTTCGATTACGTATATTGCGCTCACTAGTCCAATTTTCTCGGACATCACTTTTAATTGTGAACCAACTGTGGAATATTGTATGATACTGTTATGAATATATTGATTGGAATGGTCTAACCTTCTGACCAGTAGCGAAATCTTCCTTTTAGTTTGTCCTGAGCTAGCACCGAGTAATTACTGCCGTAGAAAACTAAGGGGCGCATTTATATTGATGTATTGATCGTTATGGTTAAACCTTACAATAAACAACCGCGCGTTGAAAAAACTGCGCTTGTCCAGAATTTGTGGGTACAAATATGAGCTGCAATGCGCCCGGAGTGAACCAAATGAAGTTGTCATTTTATATTGCATCAAAACGCCTTTTACGCATGCCACAAATCGTGTCAAAACATTCAACGCACTCTGTTCTTTTTATCAGCCGTTAAGCGCACAACTTTCGAGCGCCACTGGGCTCTCACAGTTTCGGGAACTGAGCTCTTACTACATCCTGTGCGTTGCAGCTCATACTGAGCGCGATTGTACGTGCAACTGTAGATTCGCGCAATTGCAACTGGCAAGTTGCGTTCCTGTCAACCTCGCGCTGGTGTATTGTACCCGTTCACTGGGTATACTTATAGAGGGTATAGTTATATGGAATACTTATTAGTAGAGCTGAGTTGAGCGGAAATTTATTGCGTGAATCCCTGTCCAAAGCATCCGCGCTTTCACAAGCCACCGAATGCGCTTTTCGTCGCTCTATCTTCTGGTCTTTACCCAACGGGCGGCAGAGGCTAGCGGAGTCCTGGACTGAGGGCAACCGACCACTGACCACAGATGGACAAGATCGACGGAGACGATTCCGGGGATAACACCCAGGTGGAAGACCTCTAAAGACGCCACCAAGTCGGCAAAAGTCAAGAATACTCGGGTTGGATAACATTTTGCTTCCTTTCTACCCAACTCTAGCCTGAGACGCAACGGGGGACTTCAGATGCGCCAACCCGACTTGGATGGAACTGTGGGCGAAAAAAAAAAAAAGCAGAAAGGAACAACCGGAGTTGTCGCCTTTTTACGGCGTGCTGAAGTGACAGAAATAGCAGTAACGTCTCCACCCGCCACTGTTCGAGGGGCGCATTCCCAGACCCGCATACCGAAGAACCGACTTGCATAGCCAGACGCGGCAAATTGCTATCGGCGAAGAAGTGAACACGCAGCCAGTGCTTGTTGTTCGATAAAAGGGTCACGTGACAGGAGAGGCGATGTCATGTTCTACTACGACAGCTAGACATGCTGCACATACTATAGCGACGACGACGAGATGAGTGCGTAAAGGGAGACTCTCACAGACGCAGCTGCCGTTATGAGAAACAGGCGACTGGTGCAGTCGCGTCTTCTGTACGGCATTTTGGTCGGCAGGGCTTCTGTTCCGAATGACGGGCACTGCCTTCAGTTGGAACAGAGCGGAGCGACAGCTACAGAGTGGATTAGCAGCCAGGTCGCCCCCTGTCGAGACAGCACTAGACCGAGTGGGGCAACGGATAGCGGGCGTCGTTAGGCCCCTTCTTCCCGGGAGCCTCGTCGAAAGGGTGCGCAATCGACACCAGCTCTCGCGGCGACCTCTGCATTGGGATAAGTCGCCTGGCGACCGGCCAGCACACCGCGGTCTAAAGGGGTCTCCCCCGCCTTCTTCAATAGCTCCCGAGTTCCCGGGCCTCCAATAGAGACCTCAAGAGCGAAAGGGGGCGAGCTGCCAGTGGCGACAAAATAAATTTCTGTGTCCCTCCCGGAGGCCTCTCGCGCGCCTCGCAAGTAAAAAAGAAAAAGGCAAGCAGTAGCAGCAGCCAGGGAACGCACGGCCAAGGCGTCCCACGCGTATAGTGTACGCGTGTTTTGGAATTACCGCCGCCGGCCGAGCGGTATTGATTCGTGCGTGCGAAGGAACTTTGCGAATGCATGAACGCCGCGCGCGGGGCCACTCCCTTCGCTTTACTCGTATTCGGCGTGTTTATCGCGCGGAAGAGATTACTCTAATCTTCTCCTGACAGCCCGTATGTGCTGACGGCGACGCCACTTGGAAGGCGGCCAGCGCAGGCGGCAATTTGGAAGGCGAAGAAATAACGTACGCGCGGGATCCGTGCGAGAGAGTGTGCGTCGCTTTCTTAGAAGCACACGCTCGCTAGCGAAATGGAGTGGGCGTTGGTCGCCGACGTGTTACGCGCATATATGAGCTGACGATGAGCGGTGATCTCGCTGCGTTGGGCGCCCATATCGGGCCCGAGCTGCGCCGGAGTGGGATGCGACTACGTTGTGGTTCAGGCGTTTTATTTCGGATTTTGTATAGGTAGTACGGGGATGGTGTAGTTAGGGGGGGGGGGGGGGGGGGGTAGAGGCTGGCAGTGCTCCCTCAAAGAGAAACTTTCAAGAGAGCTCCTCCCCTCGCCTCCGGATACGTGCCTTGCTGAGCAGGAGCTATACTCTATCCCATAAATGATTTGCAGCTGTACCAAAGGTAGGGACCTACCTCCTCAGCCAGTCAGGAGTGAGCGCATTAAAATGTGTTCCTCCGCTCGCGCGTAGACTGGTATGGTCAGAAAGGAGTATTAATCGACGCTGTTTTCGTACTATAAGCGTAAGCACGCTTACATACCCTAAACGCAAACATTTTGAGGGACGTTACGCCTTTTGTCACGTTCGCACATTTAGTTCCGAGTATACAAGTATGCTGACCCGGATCATGAGAGGGAAATAACTAGAAGGATAAGAATGGGGTGGAGCGCATATGGCAGATTCAGATCATGAATAGCAGTTTACCAGTATCCCTCAAGAGAAAAGTGTACAACAGCTGTATCTTGCCGGCACTCACCTACGGGGCAGAAACTTGGAGGCTAACGAAAAAGGTTCAGCTTGAGTTAAGCACAACGCAGCGAGCCATGGAAAGAAATATGATAGGTGTAACGTTAAGACACCGGAAGCGGGCAGAGTGGGTGACGGAACAAACGCCGGTTAATGACAACTTAGTTGAAATCAAGAGGAAAAAATGGGCTTGGGCAGGACATGTAATGCGAAGGCAAGACAACCGCTGGTCTATAAAGGTAATTTTATTTCATTTATTCATTTATTTGTCCCTTAAAGGCCCGAAGGCATTACATTCCAAGAGAAGGCAACCGTAGCAGGGTGGCGGCAGAAGGTTAGGTGGGCGGTTGAGATTAAGAATTTCGCAGGCGTAGGGTAGGCGCAGCTGGCAAATGACAGGGTTAATTGGAGAGACATGGAAGAGGCCTTTGCCCTGCAGTGGGCGTAGTAGGGATGATGATGATGATGATGACCGTAGTTAATTCTTTTTCTCACTTAAATGTCTGGCTTCATAGGGCGTCAATTCTGTGGATGCGACGAAAACTCCTAAGCGCCTGTCTCCGCTTCCAAGACGAATAAATTTTTTCTTAAGGCGGGATTGCACGTGCGTCGTTTTCTCGTTCCGGGACACATTTAAAAGTTTGGTTAAGAGTCCTTTTAATTGGCGGTGCATGGAAATCGACGACCATGGTTTTTGTACACTCTCTTCTTTCGCTCCCTGTGTTCCCTAACCTAACCTAACCTTAGCACAATGTCGTAGGTGGTGTAGTAGTGAAATGCGAATACGGATCTCTTTCCTTTGTTAACCTAACTTAACCTAACCTAACCTTAGCACAATGACGTGGGTGGTGTAGTAGTGAAATGCGAATACGCATCTCTTTCCTTTGTTAACCTAACCTAACCTTAGCACAATGACGTAGGTGGTGTAGTAGTGAAATGCGAATACGCATCTCTTTCCTTTGTTAACCTAACCTAACCTAACCTTAGCACAATGACGTAGGTGGTGTAGTAGTGAAATGCGAATACGCATCTCTTTCCTTTGTTAACCTAACCTAACCTAACCTTAGCACAATGACGTAGGTGGTGTAGTAGTTAAATGCGAATAACGCATCTCTTTCCTTTGTTAACATAACTTGACCTAACCTAACCTTAGCACAATGACATAGGCGGTGTAGTAGTGAAATGCGAATAACGCATCTCTTTCCTTTGTTAACCTAACTTAACCTAACCTAACCTTAGCACAATGACGTAGGTGGTGTTGTAGTGAAATGCGAATAACGCATCTCTTTCCTTTGTTAACTTAACCTAACCTAACCTACCCTTAGCTCAATGTCGTAGGTGGTGTAGTAGTGAAATGCGAAGCGTTAACCAAGTACCCAGGAACGAAAGTTTTATTGAGGATGAACCGAGGCCCGAGTGGCAATGTAGTCACCGTCCGTGACATAATTATCAAACAAGTCAATTAACGCCAACGGGTGGATCTTGTTTTCGTAGCGCTTGAGGGCAGGGCTTCCATCGGTATATCGCAACATGCGGTGGTTGAAGGCGTCGCCCGCGGGGAACACGTACTACTGGGCTGGAGTATACGCTCAAAGATGGTGTAACGGTGATACTGTTCGGTTGGGTAGAGCAGTCATGAGCTTTGAGGTAGCTCCGCTACATTATACGCCTCTGCATACCTAGAGGCTCAACCTGCTCCAAACGTCGTCTGCAAGCGTTCATTGTCATCACCCTTTTCAGACAGCTATTCGATCAGGTTAGTTTGTTCACCGCAATTAAGCACACTGACAAGTGACAACTTGCACTTCAATTTTTGTCTGACCGTTCCCTAATTTAACTTCCGTTGTTTCTTTTAATCGCAATATTTCATTCTACAAGTACAGCCCAAAACACTACCATGTGTGTGTGAATTATTTCTATACCGAATGCTTTGGGTGACAAAAAGGGCAAGACAAACTATTGACCGCATAGGAATGTCACGTTATGTCGCCGGAAAAAAAAATGAAGAAAGTCATTCACGCGTAGCAAATATGCTCCGAAATAATTGAAAACTGCGTTCTGAAATGACACCGAGAAAATCTGCCAAATTCTCAAAAAAATAAACGCAAAATTCCAGCCTCTAGTTGTGAGCTATTAAATTCACGAGCTTATTCGTTTAAGTTGACGTGTCACCTGCCGTCACAACTATAACAACTGTATAAATGAGTGGGATGTTAACGTAGGTTTTGTGTTGTGTGGACCGATGCTGATTCACCAAGCTTTGCTATATTTTCAACAACTCGCAATTTTTAACAACTCTGGTTCACTTTCAAAAAATTATAGAGGAAGGCTCTTCTCATGTACAACCTTCGTCAAATATAAAGACCACAAGCGATCTGCTCCTAAGGCGTGTTGTTGGACTCTTGAAATATTTGTGCAAGTCCCAACTTTTGGAACGGTGAGGACGAGGGTTTCTCCCAGTTTCAAAAGATTTGAAGCGCTAGCAATGCATAACAAGCAACACATTAATGACCCAGAAACAAACCCCGTGGGCTCTGACCTTTTGACGTAAGGGCTGTACCTGAATGGAGGAGTTGCGACTGTTGCTACACTCTTGGGAGGCCTTGGTGCAGCTGCGTGATTCCTCTGCTCGGACTGTCTGTCTCCTTAGAACACCGACGACATCCCGTTCTTGTAGTCGTGACATCGTTTCTTATTGTACTTTCTACTATAAAATCCAAAGTGAACGCGTAGTGACGCTGTGATTTAGCAGTCAAAGCCAATCTCGGGGCCACGTCTGCCCTGTGCTGACCTCTGGCGGGAAGTGTTCGAAATTTCTTTAGAACGCTTAACGTCCGTCCTTTCTCTTCACGGACTAGTTACGAGCTGGTTGTAATTTTTCAGCGTTTAGGCTCACTCACTCTCCCTTCGTTTGGAACTCATTACTGGCTGTCGTGATGCTCCTGGCTCGATCCCGGCACCTGTGTTCTGGTGACTTAGTTTTGAATTGAATTGGCTGTTGGGGAAAGGAAATAGCGCGGTATCTCTCTCACTTATCGGCGGATACCTGAACCGCGTCGTAAGGGAAGGGATAAAGGAGGGAGTGAAAGAAGAAAGGAAGAAAGAGGTGCCGTAGTGGAGGACTCCGGAATAATTTCGACCACCTGGGGATCTTTAACGTGCACTGACATCGCGCAGCGCACGGGCGCCTTTGGCGAAATGCAAAGGCGCCCGTGTGCTGTGCGATGACAGTGCACGTTAAAGATCCCGCTGAATTCACATTTATCACGCTGATTAGCGTGTATTAGTACGGATGACAATGCGCTATTTGAATTCCCGCTCAGCGAGTGTCCTTTATGGCGGCTCAACTGGATGTTCACGAGGCGCAGGCTGTTGTGTGTATACTTGTTTGGCGACAAATTTCCTCTTTTGTCTTGTGCTGGCTGACCACGCTCGGTCCCCGCCCAAACGGAAGGCCTCGCAGCAGTCGTGCCAACTATGTCAAAGCCTGTTTGGTCTCTCTCTCGCGCGCGTGGTGTCGTGCCACCGCAAACGCGCTTGTACGTGCGCCATGACTCACGACGGTTTCGGCGCTCTGGCGCTTCGGGCTGTTTGCTTATGCGAGATAACAACGCGGGAATCCGCTCCGCCCCGGCCAACTCGCGCGCTAATCCGAATCTCCGTTGGAGTGGAACCGCCGCCGGTGCCGCCGCGCTCTCGGTCGGTCCACCGGCGGACAATTAACCCATAACCGACTGGCGTGAAGCGCATTTTAATCAGCCGTCCCCGAGCGCACACCAAAAGAGTCACGCGTTCGCTTTGTTTCCTCACGTCTTTATTGCGTCGCAATTCGCATTTCTTCGACCGCAGCTCCTCCTCCTCGCACAGCGTGTCCTGTGTGTGACCGCGGACAGCCCGTTTCCATCAGCTCCCCTCCTCCTCCCTCTCCACACCAGGAGGAGGGCCACAAAGGCCCAGCCACGCGGAAGTGAGCGGACGACGGTCCATTTCGTTTTGTCCTCTGCAAGTCCTCCCGTTCGCATTTGCCGAACACTTGGATGATGTGCAGTCGGGTCTCGGCTCCGCCCCTGCGGCCGCCGTCCAATTTGGAAACGCCCGGAATTAAGATGCGTGCAGATTGGCGCGCTCGTGAGAGTCCGAGCGAAGTCGACGCAGCTGGAATCGAAAACGAGGCGCCGAAGCGGTGCAGCGCCACCGCGGCCTCACGCGCTCTCTCACGGGCGCGAAGGGCACAAACAATGGCGGCAGCCACGTTAGGCTTAGTGCATTTTCTCTCTCTGTCGCTAAAGGTCTTAGTGCTATTGCTTGTCCCTTTATATATTCAGAGGTTGTGAACGTCCACTGACTGGCCGTTGTTGACTGACTGGTTGTTGGCCGTCCGCTTCACACCTCTTGATGTCGGTGTACTCAAAAGTACAACTCTTAGGGATGGGTACCTCAATGATCGCAGTCTTCGTTGTTTTCGATTCCAAAAGAACATTTTTTCCCACCTAAATAGTACATCCTTTGGCGCTCGGCTGCTGACGCGAAAGGCGCGGGCTCGATCCTGGCCGCAACGGTATTATTTCGATGGAGGCGAAATTCTAGAGACCCGCCGCGGTGGCTCAGTGGTTAGGGCGCTCGACTACTGATCCGGAGTTCCCGGGTTCGAACCCGACCGCGGCGGCTGCGTTTTTACTGAGGAAAAACGCTAAGGCGCCCGTGTGCTGTGCGATGTCAGTGCACGTTAAAGATCCCCAGGTGGTCGAAATTATTCCGGAGCCCTCCACTACGGCACCTCCTTTCTTCTTTCACTCCCTCCCTTGTCCCTTCCCTTACGGCGCGGTTCAGGTGTCCAACGATATATGAGACAGGTACTGCGCCATTTCCTTTCCCCCAGAACCAATTATTATTATTATTAAATTCTAGAGGCCCGTGTACTGTGAGATGTGAGTGCACGTTAAAGAACCCCAGGTGGTCGAAATTTCCGGAGCGCTTCACTACGGCGTCCCTCATAGCATGAGTCGCTTTGGGACGTTAAACCCCATTAAACCAAACTAAATAGTACACACAGGCCACATTTTGTTAGTTTTCCCAACAGAAAACATCTGCAGTTGGTTTTTCCCACGCATGCAAAAAACTCATTGCAGAGTGCCGCAATAATTAAAATTTGAAAATCAGAATTCCAGGATTTGTGAGATAAACACTCGAGGAATTGTGAATTACTGAGCTTTTCAAAGATGCAAATATTGCTACAAACTGAAAAAAAAAGTACTGGTGGCAAAATTTGTGCGCACTAAAATGGTTGACGACGTATTACCAAACTCACTGCTTTGTGAAATATTTTTATATTTTTAATGTCGTCGCGTTCATTTCACGCGTCCTTTAACATATTGTGCTCTTAACTGTGATTGTGCTAATTGCGGAGTGCACCAATAACAATCGACCATTAAGCTTTGGATTCAAATAAATTAAAGTTTTCCGACACGGTCACCCCCATTCACTCTTGGCAGTGGGTGTGCATAGCGTATATGCATAGCATCTTAAAGGAGTAAGTGTTAACGCAAACAAATATTTGCTTGCTCCTCTGCTTGGCTGAGCTGTTTTCAAAATATATTTGCCCGCCATATATGCCTAGGCAAAAGTGCGAGGACTGCGTCAAATAGATTCAGCTCACATCCTTGTCGTCTTGTGTTTTTTCATCCACGTTCCTGTTCGCGCTGCAGCTATACCCCGTTTCATACATCAGGGGCAAAGGTGAAAGGTATGGAAGTAGAGTCCGCATTAAAAAAAATACAAGATGGAGTGTTACTTCCCGCTTTTAAGCCACGAGAAAGCGACATCGTATCGCCAGCAATAAGAGCACGTGTAATCTAGTTCCTGACAACTGTGTCATGAATTTGCCTGCACCGCAAGAAACGCACTGCTTTTCTGATCGCTGATGTAAGCAGCGCAACAAGAGCTCTAGCTTTGACAGCGTTGCACCTGATGTATGAAACTGGAGTGTAGTTATATTAAATATACCTAGAGCGGCGTTGATCACACTGTCATTGTGATAGATCGTGAATGCCAGAGGCAGGAGGCAAAAAAAAAAAAACACACAGAAGCGGCGCAGTCGGACGCGGAATCGACTCCGGGGTCGCCAACATCGGCGATATAGTTACGGGCTACGGCTGAAGTGGGCGAGAGAGGTAAAGAGAGCGCGTCCTGTGATCTCGAGAGCTGATAGCGGAGCGGCGGTGATCCGGCGGGCTCCCTGGCCCATCGTATATATAGCAGAAGAGGCGCAGATACGGGCGCGAGATATGCATTCTACTTGCGTGTCTGCTTGCGCACTGGGCTTTCCTCCGCTATCGGTCGCCGCGAGCTGTGACAAACCCGGGCAAAACAATGCCGCCTGAAGAAAGGATGGACGAGAGAAAAAAAAATGGACCAACTGCGCTCTTCATGGACTCTCGAGCCTTTGTGTTCGCGAGGCCGTATATGCCGCTTCGCCAAAGTTCGCGTCAGAGCCCCCTCCCTCTCCTGTCCGCCTCTCCTGGGCTGCCCAATTCTTTCTTCCCTGTAGCGCTTCCTCGATAATTTTGAACGCTGCGTCGTCTTTGTTGCGCACTCGAGAGTGGCGGTAAGCCACAATTGTTGCCCATATATGCGGCGCCGATCGTTAGGGCGGCATGAAGTTATTTTTAATCCCGCCCCAGCGAGGCTGCTTCTCGACCGCTGGTCGCCGCGTGTACAGGCGGCTACTCGGCAGTGAGCCCGAAGCAAAGCCAACCTGTATCTGGTGCGAAGAAATGAATGGGGGCGAGGGGGAGGGCTGGCCGAGGATCGGTCGTGAGGCTCGACATCTATTGACCTGCGTACGATACGCGGTTCATTGAAAATGACCGCGCACCGGCGCGCTCGTCTGCGGGGCCTTTTGTTCCTTCCGACGTATGCCCCCCAAAAGAAAACGGCCGGAGTACACCGCGCGCCTTTCTTTTGCAAAGCATGCTGACACTCATCAGTAAGCTCTTTCCCCTCTCCCATCACTTTTATTTCTTTGTACGGTCGACTGTTGAAGGCCATGAACCAAGAGCCAAAACCTGTCCTCAGTGAACAGGGTCAACATCGCCAGGCAGTTTTAATAGGTGCCAAGCGTTTCGCGGTGTTCTGTAAAATACGCGACCAAGTGGCGTAATCTTATGTTGATAAAATGGCGGTGCCTGACTGCTTTCGAACGCCTCTCCTGAAGCTATTACTGCTTGATAATTGTTCCAGATAGAGAGGTTAACACTTTCGGCTGGTTAATAAAGAAATCGTGTATATCAGGCGACAGTGAAGCTTCGGAGAAGGCTCGTTTGATTATCATCGTGTTCATTATGAGTGGAGCGTTCTTGAGAGCGGAGCAGTCCTCGAAATTCCGCTTTACGAACACACTTTTATTCTCTTCCTTCCGAACATCGCCTGGCGATGGGTGGGTGACCGGTATGCCGCACTTCCTTTCCATTCAGCTCCTCGCAGCGACGTGCACTTGCATTCTCGACGTGTTTGCGTATATACGAGCGCGCTCCAAACATCTCAATAAACCAACGTCGATCCCGGCCGCCTTTCTCTATCGTTGAATAACGTTTCTGTTCTACAAGCTTTGTTGCACGATGCTTTTTCAAGTTCACAAAAGTGGTGCCCGAAATGCTCGGAATTCTTGGGTTTCTTGCCCAAAGTTTGACGATTGCATGCAGATCTGAAGATGCGGTCGCTTGCTATAAGTCTCTCCCTTCTGCTTCCGCCTTTTCCTACTTCAGAGGGAAAAGCCGCAGGGCTGCGCACGTCTGACGTGTTTTGTAAACGGTTCCCAGTCGAAGCAGGAATGTTTCGCTATCTTTCAGCGATGTTTTGTCTTAGGAACGCGGCAGAACGCTCTTCGAATTCCCAAAGTCGGGCTCGTCGCGCGGCCGTGAGGCGGCGCTGCTTGAAGCCGTTGAAACTACGCTGTTTGTTGGCATGTTTTGTTGCTTGTTGGTTGCTCGGAGATTACGGGCCGTGTAAAAGTCGGCGTGGTAATAATTACGGGCGCTGCGTCGCCAGCGTTTCTTCATCGTCCGCATACGGCCTGGCATGTGGCATTGTGATGGGCCGTTCGTTGGTCGTAGCCACACTTAATTAGCCGCTGACTAATTAATCTGCCTCCGAGGTCCGTCCTGCCACCGTTCCACAGCTGGGATACAATTGATGTCTACAGTGAAGCTCCGCCGACATCCATTACCCCCCCCCCCCCCCCCCCCCCCCCACACACACACACTGTTCTTACGTGACAAGCATATAGACCGTTTTAAAGCTTTTCTTGTCACCAAAACAAAAAGCTAGTCTGAAGAAGATATAATCGCGCTAGGATTTTAGTGTGTCCCGTTCGTTTATAATTGAGTGAAATATTAAATTGTTGATTTCTTTTATTGCTGTACACATACAGGCCATGGGTCATTGCTGCCAGCGGCTGTTTCTTTTTTTTTTTTTACTAGTATCCAAGTACAGGTCAAACTGGCCTGCACACGGGCACTTGCGTACGGCGTCTGCTTACAACGCACGCACTCGCGGCCACAGTCATCTATGCCTCGGCTTCCCGCTGTGGCCTAATCCGTCGCTACGTGCCCCAAAGCGCGGGGTGCATCTGCGGAGGCCGGCGCTGCAGCAGCAGCAGCAGCACTGCTCGCGGTCCCTCCCCTTGTTTGTCGAAGCGCGCGCTCAGCGGCCGGCCGGAAGTGGCGCGCGCTGCCTCGTCGGATGCGCGCTTTCGCCGATTCTGTTCTCCTCGGCGCGAGCGGGCGCGATTATTTTTCCGCCGTTATTTTTCGATTTCCGGCGGCTGCTGCAGCTTGGGCACCCGCCTCGCTCCGACTCGAGCGCATCTCGGGGCCGGCTGGCTGCGTCAACACTCCGATATAGATGCGAATTCCTCAAAAAAAGGGGAGCCTGGTGGCGGCAGTTTGTTTTTATACGTGTGTATAACCCGCCGGGGCGCGTTTATACGCCCAATGGGTCCGGCTCTCGGCAGCCTTTTTCCGTTCCGAGTGGCGTATGTATTCCTCCCCGCCCTTCACATCTCGGACAGAAGAGAAACACGTCTCATCGCCCCCTCGGCTGCTGGCCGGTCTGCGTTTTGCTGCGGAGGCCGCGCACTGGATGTGCGTTGCCTGCGCGAATGGAGTGATTATTTTGGCAACTGGCCCTCGTGGCTCGCTCCCCCCTTCGCAACGGCGGCAACGGATATGCGTCGTCGAGATGGAAACGAGACGCGCGAGGACGGATACGGCCCGAGCAACGATTCGGCCGCCATGTTTTCCTTTCTTGCTTCTTCTCTTCTCTCTCCCGGCGAGCGGCGCCGTCTCTCGCTGACCGCTATCGAAAATTCCTGCGCTGCCGGCGGCGTACCTTGGACAAACAGCGAAAGAACCGCTCCGGAGGGTCTCCCAGTTTCGGGCACTCGCGCAAAGCAGCCGCATCCCGCGTGGCCAGAGTGAACCGCGCTGTTCGACGCCCGGGTAGAATTCGTTTCACTTTGGTCAGCTTCCAGAACTGCGCGTAATAACGTCTTTAGGACGTTGTTAATTGCAGTTTTGGAATGTTGCTTTTAGTATTGCCATCCGCGCTGAGTGATTCGAGTGTAGGAGAAGAGAGAAGACATAACAAACGCATGCCCCTCGAGCGACTCAGGAAGCTTGTGGTGGGATCGGGTAAACGGTTAACGTGTGCTTGGACGTGGCGATCGAATGTATTGGGCGAGGACGAAGCAGTGCAATGTGTATTTAGGGTTTCAGTACGTGGCAGAAGGGTAGAGGCAATTTCGCGACAGTCCCGGTCGGGAAGCGCGATCGTAGGATTCCGCCAAGCGTCGGGTCCTACTAGGTGTCATAAGTAGCTACTAACAAACGCGCGATTGCAGTGTGCCTTATAATTGGGTGGTCACCTGGACTGTACAGCACGGTCCACTGTTAAAGGAGACATGCGGTCTCGATGCGCTGTCGCCCATTCTCGCCTGCTCTCGACGGCAGCGTTTCGCGAAGCGCGGCGTCCACGCCATAGATTGTTGCCTTTGACAGTGCACCAGTACTGTACCTCTGCAGGAAAGGGTTAAAGAAGGAATATAAAGAGCCAGAGATATATAAAAAAAAGCACGGCAACGTTTCAGTTTGCTTTCGCTGAGATTCGAGACTTATGCCCTACAGGATAAGTATACTGAATCATTATTCTGCGTTCACTCTTGCGTGAGATGCCTCCACACTGCGTTTCTGCTATAGTAGGCTGTAGCGGAGCGAAGGCCTTACTGAATTTTTTTTTTCTCTTTTGACATGCGATCGTGATTATGCTTGAAACGAGCTGGGCACAGCTGGCATTAAGTCTTGAGTGACTCTGATACAGCGGTCACACGACCACGCTCTATTTTGACGGAGTCCGATCCCGAGTGGTATTCGAGCGCGATCGATACGCAAACGCTGCTAGGTGTTCCCTGTCGCTCCTCACTGGCGAATTCGTCTGTTAAAGGGCAGATTTCTATGCTTCTGTTGAACAGGTATGTTTGCAATGAATCAAGAGTGAAGAGATCCGGTTGCGATCAGAACGCCTCTATGCAGCAGCTTTAAAATTACACGCAGTGAGCAGGTCGTTGCGCCGGGTATTAGGACACCACCTTTCAGACCGCAATGGCGGTTCGACATAAGGCAAGTCTGTGATGCTGGTGCCAGCAGTGAATATAAAATACTACACGGAATGTAAAACGGAATATAAAATAAAGAGATTTCTAAACGTTGCATTTTTGAAGTGCATATTTAATCCGTTAATTTTAGTTCCCATTTGAGTGTTTTTTCATGCATGACGGTGGCAACGGCATCTCACGATCCACACCGAGAATCTCGGTCGCGCTTCCAAACGCAAACTTGGTGTGCGGAGTAGGATCGGGCTTGGTCGCGATTCAAATTGACCGTGTGTGCATCGCGTGCATCGGCACTGATCGGCTCGCGGCGGCCAGCGTCGAAAGTAACCGTGGTATAAGAGGCCGATCTGAAAAGCAGCACAGTGTGGCGGATGTCTGAAAGGAACCCGGGAGCGCTAAAAGGGACCCTTCGAATCGCCGTCCCCTGTCGTGCGTGTCGCAGACGCCGCAGCCGAAGAGCCTGCATCATCCCCCATTCCGCGCTGTCGTTATTCGCCAATCGGGACCCGCTCTCTCTTCCCCCTCGGCGCATGTCTCGGAATTCCGGCAGCCGAAGTAGCTGCGCCCCGATTCCTGTCGCGGCCCCGCCTGCTCAGCGCGTTCGTCTTCGCGGCGAAATGGATTAGCCCCGGTGCATGCATTTTCTCGGGCGACGGCGGCTGCCCGTTTACTACGGCTGTTGGCGGACAGGGCTTCTCGGGGCGCTGCTCCTGCAAGCTTGATCCCTTGCTCAGGGTTGCTTTCTTCTGCGTGCCCGATTCACTTCTCGCGTCGATGGCGTGGCAGTGCGCTGCAGTCTGCTGCACCGTCTTCACACCCAAACGATAGTTCAATCGCATATGAGTCGAAAGGAAGCAGTTTGTTGCCGCATACAACTCAAGACCGAAGCAGCTTTTCCCCCTTCAAAGGATCCCGTTCCAGCCAATGGCTTCAGCCTATTCACACATACCTGCTAGCGTGACAGTGCAGGGAGGGGACTGTCCCCCAGCATTCTCACGCTGTAGGCTTCAGCGCCATTGGTTCGAAAGGGGATCTTTTGACAAAGGTGAAGCAGCTTCGGTCTTGAGTTGTATCCGACTGTAGCCGAGAAGCCGGGAGAAAGAGGCGCTGAACTAGTACTGCAATAAGGCAAGCCAAGCGCAGCCGTACGATACGAAGGAAAGCTGTAGAGCTTTCATCGTGGAAATTTCGTTGCCGGATCGGGACGAATTTTTCTTCCAGCTGCGAAGTTCCCGAGAAAGCTTTACAGCATTCCTTAGTAGCCGTATGGCTGCGCTTGGGTGGATGCTGGAAAGTATAATTACTCCCTTTGAGAGATTGCTCGCAAACACATTGAGTGAACTGCTTCTGCGTGAACCTCGCCCTCTGTTGATATTCCCCGTAGCCATCGCGTGCGTAAAACTGGGCGCACATATTTCATGAGCGCAGTTGTGCCCTGAGGCTCTCTAATTGATTTGAGGTCTGTTTGGATTGCTCCAAACAATAAGCCTTAGAGGCTTATTTGAATGGAAACGTGGAACAGTAAACTCCATCCCGCAGCTTGTTTGCATTGGAGTGTATGGTACGAGTGCGAGGTGACTCTTCACGAAACTGTTCTCACGTCACGTACTCGCGATTCGATCACACAATTCTAGACTGTCTGTAGTGTGCAACTTCCACTCACACTGCCAGCTAATGTGATATGGAGGTCTGACAGATTTATCATGTTTGCTATGTTTATAGAGTTATTGCTTGTGTTAGTCTTTAGCACGAATGTGCTTTATGCTAGGCTACCGACAGCCCGGCGATGGTGTCATATGTTAGCCAGGGGGAAGTAGGTTGGGCGGTTAAATCGTCTGTAATGACATGAAATTGCTTTCAGCAAGTGAAACTGAATGCATGACCCCACTATTCGTAATGAACCGTTAACTGGACGATATGGTGCTTCATTCACGCGCGCACATCTAGCGGCGCGTGGAAGAGACACTTAGTGGATATGCTAATAATAATTGGTTTTGGGGGAAAATAACTGGCGCAGTATCTGTCTCACTATATCGTTGGACACCTGAACCGCGCCGTAAGGGAAGGGATAAAGGAGGGAGTGAAAGAAGAAAGGAAGAATGAGGTCCCTTAGTGGAGGGCTCCGGAATAATTTCGACCACCTGGGGATCTTTAACGTGCACTGACATCGCACAGCACACGGGCGCCTTAGCGTTTTTCCTCCATAAAAACGCAGCCGCCGTGGTCGGGTTCGAACCCGGGAACTCCGGATCAGTAGTCGAGCGCCCTAACCACTGAGCCACCGCGGCGGGGATCTGCTATGTTGCGGATATCGTGGTGGAGATTCGCTGTGAGCGGATGGTCGCTCGATAGCTGATAAGCGTCGCGCACTCCGTCGTGGGAGAGCAAAGGAAATCCGCTGAATGGCGACAACTTCCACAGGCGAAGCTGAACGTCGCATTCGTGCACGGAAAGATGATCCAACGGGTAGCTCAACGCGCTGCCACATATTTGGCGCAGACAGTGGAACTAGTCTTATCGAACGAGCAAGGAGAGCAGCTTACGCCAGTGGAGTCCAAGGACACCGCCCTCCTCTTCCCAACCCTCTGCCTGTACTACAATAAATATTTTCATCCTCGGCTACCTTCGTCTACCGAAAGGCCACAGCCCAAGCTTATAGCTCCGCTCGTGATGATGATGACGATGATGTCCATGTTTGCAACCCTCTGGAATGGTTGGTAGCTTTGTAGTGGTCAGCAAAAAAAAAATACAAGAACAAGCAACAAAAAAAAAACGGAATTTTCTCCGCGGAGGCGACGGACGCTACGGAGACTCCTGGCGGCGAGGAGTGTCCGAATGCGTACACGTGTCACTTCTCACCCGATGACCGCGAGCCGCCCGTAACGATATGCGTCGGCGGGAAGCAATCGGACGCCTGTTTGCTTTCGTAATACCGACTGTGCCCTCCCTCCCCTACCTGCCAAGCTCATCATCGAACAGGCGCTGCCGCGTTTCATCGGCCGCATTACTCCCTCCTTAGTATGCAGGACATTTTGCTCGCCGGGAGCAGCAGCCGCCTGGCTTGTTTTCGTGCCTGCGCGCGTAATACATACAGCCTTCCCCCCTCTCCCTCTGTCCACCGTCCCCGAGAATGTCGGCCCGACTGCGGCGCGCAACAAGCGTCGAATAAAACAATTGCGCAGCGGTCTTCTCGCATGCGTGACCGCATCCATTCTTCTTCTGTTCGCCTCTTCATTCGTTCCCTTCTCGGCGGCCGCGCACACGTTCCCTGTGGCATTCTCCGAGGGACTCGCGGTACGCGAAAACAAAAGAGCGAAGTCGAAAAGAATCAGCTCGCGGTAAAAAGCCAGACTCGGGGCAACGATACGCGTTCTCTGCCCTACCTCCTGCACTGACTCTCTCTCTCGCTGCGTGCTCGGCGCTGCCCATTGTTTCGCCTCGATGTTTTATGCAAATGACGCCAATCTGATATGATGGAGCGTCGCCGAAGCGCGTTCTCCCGGCTCTGGAGGCTGTGCCCCCCCCCCCCCCCCCCCCCCCCCCCCGAAGAGTCGCTGCTGCCCGCGCCACGATCGGCTGCCCCGCGATGGCAGCTCCGTCCGGCTCCGCGGGGGTGCCGCCTTGATTACCGCGGACGATCTGCCCCGGCGTGTGTATGTACACAAGCGGCCGGACTCTAATCGAAACGTGCGGCGAGTCGTGTTCGGCGCGCGTGGCGCAAGTTTTGCCGGCGCGGACGCTGCTCTCCGGGCGCGCGTGTCCCGGCGGCTGGAAGAAGCGGCCATGTGCGCTGTGAGTGGCCCCCGTTCCGAGTGAGTTAGCTCTCGCCTTCGTGAGCCGTCTCTCGTCGCACGCATTGGAGAGTTTGTGAAGAACGTATACCCGCTTACGTACGCTCAACGCTGGCATTTTGCGGGACGTTACGCTGTATGTCGCTTACGCACCTCAGGTTCAACTTACGTAACACTAATTGGATTAGATTTGGATTTGGTGACCTTACCCTTTGTAACGTGTGGGCATCACAGTGAAAAGGCCGCTACTGTGGTGCCATCTAGCTTTTTTAAATATGAACCATCTTTGTAATAGAAAAAAAGTTTCTCGTTAAGCCTGCGACTCACAGGACCTTCAAAGGAAATAAAAAAAAAAACAGCTAAGTATTCGCTTATTCATTCGTTATTGAACGAGGCGCTGCGCTCCGTACGCATGCGCAGCGCTTCTCCTGTGCCTGCTCCTCAGTGTCTTTACGAGAGGTGGTGAAACCAACTTAACTATGCGACTGCCTTAAGCAGGTGATGCCAGTGAACGAAGAGCTATAGTGGATTTATACATTTGTTTATTATTTATATGAAGGGTCTACTGATGGCCCTCTAGGAAAGGGGTGCAGCTGTTAGTGCCCAGGAGCAGTCGTTTAAAGAAAGAAATGCAAACGAAGCGTCTTTTCCAGCGTAATTTAGAGCGGGATAGTTTCCGACAGCATTCACCCACAATATAACAGCAAAGAAAACAGAAAAAAAGAAAAGAATGCAGGGGACACTTAAGCTCGGCCTTAACGGAATGACGCGATAGTTTTAGTGGATTAAAGCCCATATCTGCGGAATTGGTCATTCTCTGCTTTACGTTAATAGACCCCTGGGAGTTCTCGCAGTGGTGCGGATATGCGATGGCCCTGCGATGGCAGGTGCTGCCACTTGTGGGGCTTGTGCCAACCAGGTTGCTCCTCCTCATCAATTCAACTGTCATCTGCCGGGCTGGTCAGTTTGCTCACAATCCGGTGAGCAGGTTGTGATGACGTCACAAGGTCACGTGACCTAGGTTGTTCATCCGGGGATTTTTCGCTCACAACGCCGACGCCGGATTTTCTGCACAACGGGGGCCTTAACGCTGTCGCGTTAACGAACAAACCTGAAAACACCAGAATTCGAACCCACAACCTCTGGACTGTAAACCGAGCGCGGATATGACTAGGCCACAATTGCGGGTGATACGGAGCAGGAAGTAAAAGCATACACATTGTTTGGGTTTACCGCTCGCAGTTTTCAAACGTATTGCTGTCTGGAGCAAAGGATGGTCATTTTTCTGTCATACGCCTTTGCGACAAGCTGCGGTAAGCCTTAAAGCAGCCTCAAACACGCGCCATCTGTGTGTTTGCAAACAGCGTGACGTCAGGGGAACACGCGGGCAAGGAGGCGTGCCGAAAGAAAACAGGCTTGGGTGGCAAAAGCGCCGTTTCCGGTCCGGTCTCCGTGCTCGGTGGAGCGTCGCAGAGCTGTCCGACGATGTGTATCGCCTGCCTGGAATTGACCATTTGCGGAAATTTGTAGGTCAGCTTCTCCGCGGGGCTTGCTTTAATACCGAAAGGTCACGAACCCAGCCTACGCTCTCGGCTACAAGTATGAAGTGGTGCTCGGTTAGCTGGTGGAGATCATCGCCTACCATTTTCAGCCATTGTAGATCAAGGAATTCCAGGTGTGGCTGATCGGGCTAGTTCCTAATTCATGACAGCTAAAAATGCAACTTAAGCGCAGCTTTAAAATGGACGCAAAGAAGACTGAACACCACAGCGCGGCGGTGTCCCGTCTTTTCTTGGCTGTGCTGCGTTTTTAGTTGTAATGAATTCCAGGGGAGTGTTAAGGCCTGCGGAATGAAGATAAAGTTACACTTAGCGCATTCAGCGAGTACCGATAATCACAGCACCATGCAAGCGTTCCTTCATAGGCGCACAGTTATGGTTGAGGAGTGGCCTTCTCAGCCGCAAGTACTGGTTGCACGCCTCTTAGCCCACTTGCCGCTTGCAGACGTTGAAATCCACGTACGGCACACTACTCCCCCTGCTTTGTTGGGGAAGGTTTTTCCTGCCTTACTTACTCTTTCCGACATTATTTGGGAGGCCATATTAGGCGCGTCACCGTATACCGAACGCCACTCGGCAACAGCCTGCTCCTACTTGTTTGACTATTTCAATTTTTTCTACGGCCCTTGTGGCAGTAGAACAAAAGTGTTTTGCAGTGGAAGTTCAGTGTCGGAATGTCGCTGACGAAGGCTTCAACGAAACAAAAAGTTGAAGATGAAAAGCGGTGTTTTCAACCTTTCTGTGAATATAACCGGTATTTCTTCACCGAGTTGTGGGACAAGGTGATATATTTAGATCTCCCGTCAGACTGCATTAGAAAAAGTGGATCCACTGAAGGCGTCACTCGGAAAGCAGCAAGAATTTTTCCAAAAACCTGCCAAAACAGCAGAAGAAACGGTGATAGCAAGTTTCATTACCTCCCATCTAATTGAAAACGCCTTAATGAACTGATGTCGCCACGCCTTTTCTCTCGCCATTGACATTACAGATAATGTCCAGTGTGTCATCTTGATTAGGGACGTATACAAAAATCTCAACGTGACAGAAAAACTGTTGCACATTGTATTGATGCAAGGCACCACCACAGGAGCGGACATCGTATCAGTGTTCGAATGAGCTTTTGAAGGCAGCGGCTTGAAGTGGGAGCAGATGGTGTGTGGCAACCGACGGTGGTCCATCAATGGTCGGAAGCAGGAGCGGTCTTTGCGTTTGCGAACGAAACGTGAAGGGCGATGCACCGAGGCACTGAATATGAAATCTTTCACAGAGTTAGTGACCGTCAGTCACACCTGTCTTTTACAAGAGGAAGAATGCAATCATAAGGAGATCCACACGGACGTGCGCTGGTCGAGCCTCAGAAGAGTGCTGAAGAAATTTTTTCACCTCAGAGAGGATATCGACAGCTTTTTGTGGGAGAAAAATAAGCCAAATTTCTGAGTTGTCAGATGAGAAGTGCCTTAATTCCTTGATCACCTGAACATCTTGAACGTAAAACTTCAGAGAAAACAAAAGTCTTAAAGAAAATAAGTGGGGACATTCGTGCATTTCAGGCCAAATTGCAACAGATTAAAACGAATAATGGGGACCACTTTCCAAGTCACTAGGGCCCGTTGCCCAAGAATCTGGCGATGTTTTAAAAATTAAATCGGTTGGTTTCTTGGGGAAAGGAAATGGCGCAGTATATGTCTCGCATATCGGCGGGCACCAGAACCGCGCCGTAAGGGATGGGATAAAGGAGGGACTGAGAGAAGAAAGGAAGAAAGAGGTGTCGTAGTGGAGTGCGATGTTTTCGCAGATTTGCTCCGGAATGTTGAGGAAGAATTCAAAGTTAGGTTTTCAATTAAGTTAGCGGCATTATTGTTCTGTCATGTGGTTGGTTGTCTTGTTTTGTAGCCTGACGAGAAAGTGTAGATACTAGATGTGTTAATACTGTAATGCCCTGTTTAAAAAACAAACTTAAACCTTCATACGCGATTTGTTTCGCTTACTGACGGGAAACCACATTTTCGAAGTAAGTCACTGACAGAATTACGGCCATATTTGTTGAAGATAAATCTTGCTCCTTTTCGTTGGATACGTTCCAGTTTGTTGATATTAGGTGCAGTGACCGGGTCCCGAATTATTACGGCTTATTGAAGTGCTGGACGGATTATGGTGTTATATGCGAGAGCGGTCGTACAGCCAGTGCAGTAGATTTTAAAGACCATATAAGAAAATAGTTTACGGAGGGCGTCAGCCGGGACAGTACCGATGTGTTTTGTCCACGATAAATTATTAGTAATCCTGAGACCGAAATGCTTAGAGATCACCCCCCCCCCCCCCTTTTTCCATCACAGTTCTCTTGACAATGCTGTTATTGGGCATGTACTGCCCAGCAGCCCCCTCCCCCCACGCCCTCCTACAAGGCCCTCCTACTTGACCTGCGTGCTGTAATGAGTGCCGATATGTTGCACGCGTTGTGATGGAAACGATTAACTCGCTTCCAGTGGCCAACAGAAACTTCGATGGCGTTCTTCAGCCTTCAGTTTCTGACCTCTGGCTCTGAGTAGTTTCAAACAAAGAGGTGCACAGGCCCGCAGTCGGAACAGAAAAGGTGAACCCGTCAATGATGTGGAGAGGCAGCGATAAACAGCTGGAAACAATGGAGAATCTCCTTCAACAAACGCCACGGCAAATAGCATTGGTACGTGGAAAGCTACCCGGCGAAGGCTGCTGTTTTCGAGTGTTTTGTCAGCCAGGCGTCGTGCTGGATCTACTTCATCGACAACGGCTTCGCGGAAATGATGCTGCGAATATCGTTCCCTGTGCAGTCTCTCTTTTGCTCCTATGACGTGCTTTGTCGGCCGGCGACGGTGGCCCGCGATAGGCTCATGCAGGTTCACGGTGGTGCGGCCATCATTTCTGCTTTGCTCGGTTCTCTCCCGGATTGCTCTCAGTCGTTGGTATTTTTTTCTCTTGCTCTCTTTCTTTGCGAGGCGTCTTCCAACTCTGCGTCTTATGCACATTCGGTTTCCCTCTCTGCTCGAAACGTTTGGAGGCGGCTTTCCTTTCTCACAGCTGCGAACTGTCGCCGACGCTCCAGCTGCTAGCAAGAAGCGGGCCGATGTACCAAGGGCACCTCCCACCTTCCGGGCCGTTTAATGGCAAGCGTCGTTTTGATATAGGCTTCCCGCGTCCCCCCTTGTCGCCCTCCCCCCGTGAGCGTATCACACTTGCCTCGCTCTCCTCCTCGCTGAATCGCCCACTGCGGGCGGTCGCTCGCTTTTCCCCGAAAATGAGCAGAAAAGAGGAGGACTCGACGAGGCGGTTTTGATCGGCCGCCGCCGCCGCCGCCGCATGCAGGGCGCCCCGGCGATGATTCACGGGCGTAGGTTACGCGAGCGTACAGTGTGTACGAGCGCGCTCTGCAAGATAGCCGCGCCGCGTTTGGAGCCGATGGAGGCGTCGCATAAAGTACAGCTTGTCGTTGTTATTGCCCCCCCCCCCCCCCCCCTTACCTGGCCCGATTGCGTCGCCTGTTCCTACCTCCCCCTCACCTGCTCCTCGCGCGCGCATCTGAGATTTCTGCTTATTGTGAACACGCGTGGTTGCATTCGTAACCGCGGCGCCTCACGGCGGTCGTGGGTGGCCGGCGTCGCTGTTTGCGCGCTCCTCTCGCCGCCATTCGGTCCATCGCCGTCGTCGGCTGATTACGGCGCTTTTGGCCCGTGGTCTCGCGGCGCGGTGATTTCATTCGGCCGGCGCCTATTTTGCCGAGCTCTGACTTTTGATCTTCCACGCACCACGGCGCGATTTTCCTTTCATCTTTGCACAAGTAATGCATTTAAGAGGTCTCCGGGGCCGTATACTACTCTACGGCGATTAATTTTCCGACTCGTTCATTTTCATCATTGGCAGCTGGCGCCGCTGATAGCCAGCGAAGGATGTGATTCCAACGTCGATAAGGACGTGGCGGGCCCTTAGTTTGCTCTAACAAGGACTTCATGACCTCAGTGCCAACAGGATCATGCGTCGCGACGGTTAGACGAACCGAGGTGTCCAAACGGGTCCTATTAGGAAGCCAGCGTTATGACTGACATTGAAACAGGAGCCATAGAGTCTGGGCTCGGTGCAGCATGGCCTAGGTGAAGCGCTACTGCTTCTGTACACCGATTCAGTGCTACGACCACTTTCCGTTGCCGAGTTTTGCGGGGTCTTGCGTGCGCTGTACCGAAGGTGAAACGGCCGTTGCCTGAAATGAAGCGTACAGTGCTCCCACTGGCCTTTTCCACTCCTGTACACAACAACCCTATTTATGGAATTGCACCTTGCAGTGTTAACGCGGTTTCGTTACATGACAGGATGCATTTCAGGCCCGCTATGGCCTTTGAGATAAACGGTGTGTTAGTGCAATGTGAGCTGGGGAGCTGCTGGGTATGGTCTTGCGTTCCCGTTAGCAGCAGCAGCTGCTTTGTTTAGAGCAAGCTGCTGCTGGTAACCTGACATCAGTTCCGAGGCGGTAACTCGGGAGGGATCAGTTTGCGGCAATTTGGCGTCAGGCGTGCATGTGAAAGCAGTCGTCAGTGGCCGTTTGGCACGACGCTGCCGCTCGTCGCGGCGATGTTCCGATTGCCCGCTCTTCTTCGCCCGATACCGCTAACTGAGGAAAACCAAATGAGAGGAGATCAGTGCCCCGGAAAGCGAAATCACGTACGCGTTGCTTACGCAATAGGCATCTTAGTTACATATTTCGTTAGCGCTGCCCACGCAGATCCGCAGTGACAGCTTTTTACGCGATGGCGTGTACAGCTCGTTCGTTCGAAAAGCCGTCGGCGTAGCCGGCACCGCGTGTCGGAAATAATCGGGCGCTGCGTAAAAAAAAATATCATCACGGTAATTGGTGGTTCTAGTGATTGATGATTAATTGGTGTATGATAGGCGATGACAAGTTAATGAAATCTTTGTAATGCATTGATTAATTAAGGAAATGAAAAGAAAATGGAAAAGGGGGTTCAAATGTGTCAAAATGCTCAGAATGAAAAGGCAATGCTTGATGATGCTGATTGCGAAAATTCAGTGTGTAATTGGTCAATTAATTAGTACAAACAGCTGAAAACAAGTGAAAATTGCGTTCAAAGGTGTCAAACTGCTCAGAATGGGAAGCCTGTCACGTAATACCCTTCAGGCGGAGCTTAAGTATCCTCTCCAATTTTTTTTTTCTCACAATTGTGTGCTCTGTTGAAATGGAGCGCACTGTCTTGCAGAACTAAAATTATCTTTCTAGTGACTTTTATTTGCAAATGTCTTAAGTTCTGCGTCCTTTTTGTACACACGCAGTCACTAATTCGCTCGCTTACTGTCATTACCACCCCCCTTCTAAACACAGACATACACACTCTCTCTGTGGAAGAGTGGAAATCTGGACCAGTTGCTATATGACGAAGAGGTACGCGAAGTTGGTACATGATGGCGCTCTCTCTCTCTCGCTCGTTTCGCCCGTACTTTCTTATGTCCAAGCTTCTTGCTCTGAATGCAGCATTATCACCGAGTGCACACGCGGTTTAACGCGGCGCTACTGCAGGCTTCGTCACTTGCTAGTCGCGTGAACTTCGGGAAGAAGAATAGAACCGGAAAATTAAAAAAAAAATGAACAGCTCGTTTTCGGACTCTCCTCTTCTCCTGCCGACCCATCTCCAAGGGCCGTTCGCGCAGTTGTTTGCGAAAGGCTGGACGCGCAGTCGGGGTGGAGAAAGTCTCGCCCCCTTTCATGGTGCTGCTCGCCGCGAAGGGAAGGCTTCCTCCCTCCGTGACGCGCACCGGAAGCCGTGCGGGACCACTGGCGCTGCTAGGCAGCGGCTCGCGAGGATTTTACAGCGCACTGTGTACCCAGGGACGCGCCTCTGCGCTGCGGCAACACCGTTAAGCCTGGGCGCCTGCCGCCCGATCATGCGAGCCACTCTGGAGTGCCCTGTTCAACAGGTCGCTTGGCCCCGCCGCTCCAGCAGATCCCGCACCTGTGGCGTTTATGACTGCACGGAAAGGAACTGCAACGCCACTGAGTGTAGCCGTCTCCTGAGGAACCCGCTGTGCAAGCGAAGCAAGGAGCCGCGCCTGTTGACTTGCCACATCCACTTGCTTCTGGCGCTGGGCTGATGTAGTCCCATAAATTAAACGAGGTCCACTATTGCTGCTGCTGTGCATTTTCCTTTCAACTGCATGGTCGGTTACTGTCGCGGTATTAAGCTGGCCCCTAATGACAATATCGGAATGCTTTGGAGTGCGTTACGTAGTTTGCCTTTCAGCACATTAGATTGGAACAGTGAAATTAATTTGGTTTTGCGCCAAGCTGGTTTATTTGCCAGTCAAAGGCGAGTATAGGTATATTCCTGCAAGAGAGCGGCGGTTCTCACGGTGACGTTAACGTGCAGACGGGATTGGCTTTACATTAGTGGAGTCGGCATTTGTGTTCCGCCTGCGTTCTGTGGTATGAAATAAATTGACGTCCTACCGTTATCAATGTCAGTCCCGAAGGACAAAAATTGTGTGAAGCAGCTTTTGGCACACTACTTGTGGCCGCCTCTCCATCTATGATGCCGTACACGGGCTCTGTAGTGAGAGATAGTCGCTTTCCTGTACTGACTTCGCACCAAACCTGCCCACACGGCGGAATGGATATACAAGCTCTATCATACCGCGTCACGTCTGCAGTGCTCGACCTCTGCCGCTCTGGGTGATGCACTTTCTCACGCTGTGCGCATGTTTTCGTAACATGAACGTGAGACACTACTGCGAAACTTGAGGAGGTGGAGAATGTGCCACTGGACCTCATTCGCGTTGTTTTCCCTGAGGGTACTTTCGAAGCTTCAAGGTTGCACTCACGAGGGCAACCACCAAAGTTCTGCGGAAGGCTATCTTAGGGTCCATTTTCTCACTGGCAAGAGACGCTGTCAAGATTGGCGTTTTGCTGATTAGCGCAGGCAAGCTTCGCGCTTTTCCTGCTGGACTGCATTTTCGGCTTCTGTCTTCCACTCGGTCACCGCATGCAGGCAGTGAAACTGTATAATGAGAGCACTTTGGCGCGATCAAGTTCGAACGAGCCCGAAGGCGTTGCTCGTTCGCTGCGGTATTTCGGGGCCTTGTTCCTTTCTGCGCAGCTACGTTTCAGTGTGACGTCATGGAGAAGTTCGCAAAAACAACAACACGCAAAAACCATCCGTTGCCCCGTCTTTCTGTGTACTTTCTTTTTTTTTTTCGCCAATCTTCATTGCGGTACAAGGAACAAGCCAACTAGCCCCACAACAACTCTTGCTTTTAAAGTGTACTTTTCAGTGGTTTCAAAAATCTATATTGGACAGAACTTCACAGAGGGACAAGGAGAGATACCTAATCGAGCACTCTTCACATCACAAGATCACCTCCAAGAAAAACGGATAATGAGGATTTTGGTCCGGGCTAGTTGGTTCGTCGTTTTTTCGTCGACAGATTACCACAGCGCTATGTTACACGGACGCAGGAAGACACGCAAAACAGAACAGGTGTTACGTCGCACTGTGGTAATCTGTCGACGAATAAACGGACTGTCGGCGTTAACTGAGAACAGACGTGCGTAATTTTTATGCGTGGTGAGGTTTAGCTCAAGACTTTGAAGATGCCATGCCTGTGCCCGGAGAGAATTTATTTGCTTTCAGGCACGCAAGCAATCCCGTTTCGGAATATGCAACGCACTCGATCTTGGACCTGTTTTATGTCAGCACGATTAACCTTTTTCACCTTTTATGCTGAAATGCACGTGCACTTTCTTTCATCGACTTTCGAGCAAGGAAAGCGATCAGCTCCGATCTTGCTCAGCTCCGATCTTGCAGTCGAACCCGCGAAAGATGCCTGATAGTTGGAAGAAAGGCAGGCATTGCCCCATTTCGGTTTTCCAGTGACTTGACTGCGGTCGCACAGTTGTTTCACCTTGACCATTTCATAAGGTACCACCCTTCGCGCATGGCGACGTTTGAACAACGCTCTGTCTCACTTCACTTTCACTGCAAACGAGCTGTGGTCGCCACCAAGGTTTTGATGTTATGTTAGCATAGAACAAAGGGAACAATACCATGTCGCCGGTGGGCGTCATGTCCTTTGTCTTTCTCTTCGTTCCGAAAGGGATTGTTTTCAACGACAGCCATAGCTACTGTTCTTCGCTGCAAGTTGACTGATGATGACTAAAAGCTAATATTGGCGTTGCAAGAAATTTTACCGCTGTACGCGCCGCGTGGTTACGAAGAGAATTCGCTATGTTTTCACATCGCACTCCCTATCTTCCAGTCTGCCGTATGCGAGCTAGTAGGTGTTGCCCATTTCAGCAATTCCTGTGCAGCTTCATTTTGGCACCGTGTACAGAAAAGACATCGGAGAAACTATTTCACGACATCCTTTGTGATGAAGAAACCGGTTCTTATGGCCAGCTGCCTGTGGTTCTCCGCTTCCACGAAGAGCCCCTCTTTCTTTTTGAATACCGAGGCTGTTTTAAGTGCTTCGCGTGGAGAACTGGAAATCCTTTTTCTCCACGACCCTTCCACGGCGGGGAGTCGCAGGGGTTTAACGAGCGGCTGCGGCCAACGCCCCACGGCCATTTTTTCCTTATAACGACGGCCATCGAGCAATGGCGAAGACGGGGCAGCCGAAGACCCTCGCTGTGGTAAACAATACGCGGGAATAAGGAGCGGGAGGGGAGGAACCGAGCCGAAGAGAGCCAGATTGCTATTTTCCATCGCCCTCGCATCTCACGCGACCTTGAAATGACCGCCGGCAGAATCAGCGGGTTCTTCCCCCTCGCCCTCATCCGCCAAACGGGCGCCGCGGCCGCCACCCCGTCCGCACATTTCAATCCTCCTTTCCCATCGCGCAAAACTTCCCCGCTGCAAACTCATCCCGCAGGCGCCGGTCGAAATCTGTCCCTGTGCCGCCGCCGCCGCTCCCTCTTTTTTTTCTGACAAGCGATCCACCGGCTGCGTTCGCTGGAGCCAATCCACGACTGCTGCGGCGCCATCAATAAGGCCGTCCTTTCCTCCTACGGACGCTGCGTGTATAAATACGCCGGCCGCCTCTTGGCAGGCAGCAGAGGGGGAAAGCAGATGTGGGAAGCGCAGATCCTGTCGAACCTCCGTCTTCCTTCCCTTCCTTCCAGCCTTTTTGTTTTTCCTTTCCCCCGAAGCCGGTCCGACGGGCGCTTTATCGGCGCCGGCTAGCAGTCGCGGCGTCGGTCGCCCTCTCCCTTCCATTATATATCCTCTCTTGTTTTTCCCCGTCCGACCGCATTTCTCGGTTCCTCATACTCTTTCCCGATATCAGCCTTTTCCACACTCCTCTCTTCCTGCCGTCGACCACCCGTCCGCCGGGTTGCTGCTGCTGTCTACTTCGTTTCCTGCAATCCGAGATAGGCCTGGCATTTCCAAGAAGCGACCGATTTCGAGGGCAGCCCAAACAACCTCTCCGGTTTGGGGGCGTGGAAGAAAGGAGGAATGGGATGGGGGGGGGGGAGGTTACTGAAGACCCCTTCCCTCCAGCGGCGCCCGATGCAGGGGGTTTGCGTGCTGGCACGGCAGCCGAATTAAAGTAAACGCAACGCTCGAAAAAAGGGACCGGTATCCCTGGCCCCGTGACACACAAGAGAGAAAAGGACGCTCGGAGAGGGTAAGGGAAGAACGCGCCGCCACAATGTTGCCAAGTTTCTCTCCCCCCGATTTAGCTTTTTTTTTTCGTGCTGGTGATATGGCATTGCAGTCGAGCGGAGAAACAGCAGCGCAAGCGTGAGGCGCCCTCCCGCTGCGCGACTTCGCCTGTTGGCTCACTCCGTTCGAGCTTTGTGCCTTTTTCTTCTTTCTCTTCCCGAAAGATCCGACCGGGCTCTTTCGACTTCCCTCCGGGCCGGTTCGCCGCTGGCATGCCTCTGCTTTCTCTTTTGCGGTCAGTTTTTGTTTCAAGATGAGAAAGAAAAAAAAAACACAAGAACGCCGGGAAGCAGAATGCGTGTGCCGCCTCTTTCCCACTTGGGCGACCTCCTCTCCTCCTTCTCCCGAGGGGAAACGATTTGGTTGACCTTGAAATTCCGCTTCCTTTCTGGCTAGTTTCTCTTTCCTTCACCCTCTAGGCTGATCAGCTCGTTGGGTTTGCTTACCGCGGTCCCGATGAGGAGAGGGATGCTGGGGCTTGAAATACGGGTCTTCTGCTTTTCTTTTTTTTTTTGCTGTTTTCGCGTTCAAATCTTATCCGCATCTTGTTTTCGTGCCTGTGTGTTCGGTTAAATGCATCACAGGGAAGGAGGCCAGTTTCCTTCTGCTCTCGTCTGTATTCTGCCTCTCTTCAAGTCGTCCTTTCTTTCTTGCCTTTGCTGTAAGTTTCTGATCGTGTTTTTGTTTGTCGCTGGCGTAGAAGATTGATGCAGATGTGGTGTACCGAGAGGATGAGGATGGTAGACTAATAAAAAACGGAAAGAGCGCGGCCGGAGCAGACTGAGATAGGGAAGTTGTTGGGGGAATTTAACTAGAAAAGCAAGATAATCCACAGCGACGGCAGCTGGAAGCAGCAAGGGGAGGCCCCGCGTACGTCTTATCCGACCGGCCAAGTGGCCGCCACTTGGTCTCTGGGTTAGGAGGCGCTGATTTCCCCCTCTCTCCACGTCCTTTCTCGCGTGGTTCTTGGCTTGCTGAACATTTCTGGAAAATAAGAATCCCACCGTCTTTAGGACTGCATTCCTCCTTTCATCCTACAGGGCGCTGTTTTCACTTTCGTCGATAACGGAACGAAAGCAGGTTTTTACCGCGATGTTTAGAAAAGCGTTTTGAGGGAGGGGAACGAATGAAGGCCAAAACTGTGCTGGGCCAGCAGAGAATAAGTCCGCCTGCCACGCAGACAGAACAAATAAGCTGTCGGCATCTGTTAAAAAAAAAAAACGCTGGTATTTCAGCTAAGGAATCCTTCTGGATTTCTGCACACCACACGTCTGACTTGTCTCTCTTGTAAGGCGAGACGGCTGGACTACCGTCAACAGCGATTTCCGACGTCATAAAGCAGAACCGCTTTCGTTACGGCCCCCGGCGATCCTCATCGCGGATAGGTACACTACTTGTGAACAACGCACGGCAGGACACATCAGTTTTCTCCGCGAACCCGTAAGAATGGTTCATGGCGCACCCTAAATCAAATTAATCTTGGTGAGACTTCCAGAACACCTTGGCGGGTGTCATGGCTAAATCTCTGTCCGCTTGTTTCATATGCTGACGGTGCATACGCTGCATCCACGACGATCAACAGCTTCGTCAAGACGACCGGTTGACGCCATTGGCTGAAGGGCCTCCTTTGAGCAGCATTCGCTGCTTAGTTCTTGAGTTGGAGCCGACTGTATTCGTGTCCATATTGGAATCTGCTCCGCGTATTAAGGCGAAAGCCTTTAATGGCTCATACTCGCGCGTCCGGTGTAACGCTGCCCTTCTACGAATAACGCGGCAACTAATCAGGATAGCAGACAACGAAAGGTATCACCAGATAGAGGGGACAAAATGTAACCTCCACGCCAAGTTTGATGACTTTAGAGAGATTAGTTAATCAATTATAGCCAACTTTAGCGAAAAAAGAAAACCACCAAATGTGTCGATATAGTGCGGACGTCGATATAGCGACGGGAGAGGTTGACGTCACACCCGAGGTCGTCATGGTAACCGCGCGCGCGCTGGTGGCCCCACCACCAGAGAAGTCAGAGAAGAAGAGAAGGAGGAGGCCGGAGAAGCAGACCGCAAGCGCCAACAACGTCGTTATTTTGCCATTTTGTGAGGCAACAACAACGTCGTCTAGAGTGGGAGTGCCACTGGTATGAGAACCTTCGAAGCTAGAATCGCAGTCGGCAATGCCAAAGGGTTTCGCCTTGCCGCACTTTAGATGGGCAAAGTGCTCCCATAATTTTTGCGGAGATACCGTGCGTTATTTTTATCTTTTAGTAAGAAGACACTCAAAGCCGCGGAGCTGCAGAAGCTATTGACTCGGTGCTCGCGCTTTATCATACATCTTCTGAGCACGCATGATATCGTGGCCTTGACGTAAAGCTTTCAGTGCACTAGTCCTTTGGCTTATTTGCGTACTGGGAAGTTGTTTGCAGCATGCCGTCTTAGTTGTTGTTCCTAGCTGTGGTGAACCGGAAGTAATATCGATGACGATAGACTATCTGCACTACAGCAAATGGCGATTAGGCGATCGCACAAATTTCAAGATTTGGACATGCCTACGCTTATGGTAAGACCTGATATCCCACCCTTTTCTCAGGTTTGCTAGACGCCATTAGCTGTGTACGTATTGTACGAAGTATCCAGGGACTAGAGAGCATTTGCTAGGCGTTATCTGAGAAGAAATATTGGCTAAACCTTTCGCTTAGGACTATTAACTGTTGTCGATACACCGCGAACAATTATGGAAAACAAATGGTTTATCATAAAATCAAATAACGATTATTATCCAGACACCCTGGAGATCGCGTGTGCAGGTACCCGGAACTTGAAACACAAAAGTTATTCACTCTTTATTTTAACGCCGGACCCAATACGCATGATCGACCGAGATATGTAGCCACCAGTGGTATCTACTTTTTGATCTTTTAACTGTGCAGAAGTGTCAACGGTAACATGCGTTCTCTTGTTTTTGAAAAACATAAGCATACACTATATATTTTGTGCTGTGACCTATGTTCGTACAATATATGCGTTTGCTGCTTTGTATGCCCTGAATCCTCCTGCAGTCCTGCTGTTCACGTCTTCTCGTCCTGCCTCGTGGACAGTGCATGTGCTGTCCAAATAATTAATAGATAACAAAATAGTAATCATCGGTAGTCGCTTGCAAAGCCCTGCTAATCTGGAAAGGAGAAAGTCATCCTGAAGATACGCTGCAGTCAACCAGGCGCGTGTGCCGGCGCAGCCTTTATGCGAGTTCCCACTCACGACGTGCATGCTGTGCTGTGATGCCAGCTTTATACTTTTCAGTGAAAAAATTTACCGTGTAAATGACCGCACGGGTTTAAGGGATTCCGGAAAGTACGATAACTAGTGGTTGAAAGCTTAACTTGCTTGTTAATGATACGCTGTACCGGACTGCGCTGCCAAGGCGCCATAAAGGGCGCCCATGTACAACGCACTATACTTGTGGCACGTGCTGTGAACCGGAAGGGATGCTGTGAATAAGCATCGCTCAGGGAACAAGCGTGTGAGCTGCGTAGGGCTGTGCCAGATCGGGCGTTCTTATTGTGCGTGTGTGTTCATTCGGTTGAGAGCAAAGATTGGTATTGTTATCGTCCGACTTCGGAACCTCGGTAGTATAACATACCGGGGCATGTGTTCGTCCGTAGGATTTTAAATGCTGCGCAAACTTGCCACGAAATCGAGAACGTCGCCGCACTCTGAATCTCTTCCAAACGGAAGATCGGAGCGCTCTTGCAACTACATGACAAGCTGGCAGGCGCCTGGAAGAAAGTGCTGCCATCTGCGCCTGTTGGTGCACATACTTCGAGCGATGTAGCGAACGCCGAAATGAAAACCCGTGGCAGTCGCCGGCCAGCATCGCGTTGCCGAAGTGCGCGTGCGAAGAAAGAAAGCCCGCTTGCTTCACCGCGCTCCAAGGAGTCTCCCCTCGTTTCCTCCTTCCTTCCTGCGGCGGGCACGCAACGGGAAGAGAAAGAATAAAGGGCGAAAAAGAGCTGAGACAAAAAAGAGAGAGCCGGGACGTGGTGGTGGGGGGAGGAAGGGGGCCGGCCTTTACTTAAGTCCCGCCCACTGGCAGGAGAGCCGTTTTATATCGCCTCTCATTCCTGCCGCCGTCGAGTTGTTTTCTTTGGCCCGCGCTCTCTCCGCGTACGACGCTCCTTGTCCTAGTGCGGGGACGCGGCTTTGCCGCTCTTCTCTGCCGTCGTCGCCCGCTTCGATCGCAGGGGAGGCGCCGCTGCTGGTTCGATAGGGATCGAGGGGCTGGGCCCACCGATTGATTTGTTTGCGGCGCGGGGGTAACCCCCTCCTTGCTCCTATTTTCTTCTCCGCCGACCCATTTGATTTGCGTTCTGCAGGTGGCTGCGTGACTGCAGCTCCTAAGCGAGCTTGCTGTTCGCCAAGGTTCGCCTGTGTTGGAAGGACTCGAATTAAAACTTCTTGCGGGGGGCAGCGCGGAAAACCGCGTTTGAGCATGTGCTCCTGGGTAACTTCGTTGCCGCGGCTCAAAGTTGCAGTGCTTCAATCGCTTTCGAGAATGCTGGGCTGTACCTTTCTAAAGCGGGTTAATTAGTTTGAGATGCCACTTTCAAGGGGTGACGAAACAATTTGACGTCATTTACGGAATGGCATTTGTGGGGGAAGCGTAGCGCCCACGCTAGTTGATATCTCTGTACAAGAATGGAGCTGTGCTAACTTCTCGGGGCTTATAACTAAAAAAAAAATTAAAGCAAATCATGAAGAAACTTTTCCGCTTTGCATGTTTTCTCCTCCGCACTGTCGTTGCTACCGTCTGATACCTTCTCGCCGAAAATGTGAACAGTTGGCGGTGCGTGCCAAAGATGTGGCGGTGTGTGCCAACACATTTGTTGAAAGGATAAGTGCATCGACTATATTCCCCTCACGTCGAGCTGCTCAACAGAGGCGGCCCGTGCATTAAGACGTAGGCAACCAAAGCTATGCATCGAAGGCTGCAGTAGCGAGCGCTGTAAAGAAGCCGAGAGTATTCGTGCGCAAAGGGGCGCACCGCGAGTCCGCCATTATAAGGTCGTGCGAAGGCAGCGGTCGTTCCACACGAAGGGTTTGCAATTAACTCATAATTATGTTCTGACATTAGCCTTCGTATGATTTAAGTGTATATGTTTTTCGCTCCAAAGAAACCGATGTTCCTGCAACATTGGTGTACGTATTAAGCATTTAATGAATAGTCACTGACACGTATACATCTCTCGTCGTTGATGAGGAACAAAATACAGTCATTTTCGATTGTACTGGTGGTGCTTAAACGGCAGTGTTTGCGCACTTGGTTGGTTGTTACTATTCGTAAGTTTGTTGTGCTAGAAAGTACAATACACAATTATGTGTTGTTTTACCTCAAGGAGGGCGAATTGAGTCCAACTCGTACCATTGTCCACACTTCGTTAAACGGGTTGGTCTCGTTCTTATTCCATTTCCTATCTATGATTAGTACTAGCTCGATTCGTGCGGTTCGATTTGTTGTCATCTCCCCAGATAATTTTTTCGGCGTTTCTGTGAAATAGTGCGATCAGTAACCATCTACTAACCTTGTTGCAAATAGCACTGCCAAATTAATGGTAACTAACCGAAAACCGAGTCCTGGCTTCGACGGGCTTAGGCTGTTGAAGGCCAGGAGATAGTTGCAAGTATACAGATTCCAGCTGCTGCTCTTCTGCACGTACTCACATTCTCAGACGTGAAGGCGATTATGTTGCATTTGCGGGGGTCTACCTACTACTTGCAGTCGGGCTGACTCTACCCGACCCTCTAGCGTTTACATGAGTTCGACTGGCACATTTAAACCCGACACGCCGTCTCGATCCGACGTTGCCGGGCTAATGTGAACGCCCAGGCATGTGAGGAGGCACTTTCGTTGTTTGGCGATATCGTAGTGTTGTCGATCGTGATTGGTCGCCATGCGCTGCACTGTATATTTGCGTCTCGCTGACTTTATGACGCGCGCAATGCTCTCGAGGTCGAGCACCACGTGACCAGTGGTCGTCGTCCCACGTAGAGAGGCATCGCGGTGCTCGCTCATATTTACGGCGCGCCGCGCTGGACCGCCCGTCGACAAGGTTGCGCACTCCGCTGTGCACACATTGTGAAAGTCCTCCCTGCTCGCCAATGACCTGCCTCGCCGAACCAATTAATTACGGCTTAATGAAGTTTACGTTTCCGCTTCGCCTCCTGTCCCTCCCCCCGCACGGCAGAGTTGTTCTGCCTTTGGGCACGAGAGGCCTCCCTGCGAGACGGAGCCTTAATGCATCGCAATTAAAAGGAAAAGAAGCCAAGAAAGGCGAGTGTGAGTGGCCGCGAGGAGTGAGACGGTGCCCCTCGGCGCGCGGGGGCATTGTGGGTGAAAAGTTATTTCCGTAGCGTCTCCAGCGTGCCCCTGATTAATGCACGACTTTTACCCACGCGCTCATTTTTCCGTCGCCGGATTGGCTTGGCTTTTGTCTTTTCTTGGGCGCGCGTGCAGTCCACTCCCCACCGTTTCCTTTTCTGCCCCCTCCCCCCCCACGAGAGGAACAGCGCGGGACAAACGCAGACGCACTCCGGCGGCTGGATTTCGGGTGGTAGTTTTTCGGTGCTGCTGGTTGGCGGTGGAGGACCCCCGCGTGATAAATAGGAGACGTGGGCCCCAGCGATTAATTTCGCTGGCATTGGCCGTAATTGAATACAGAAACTGGATTTGAAATGGATGTAGCGAGGACGTGCCGGGAGGGGGGGGAACGTCTCTGTATGCTTTGGGCAGGAGGGGGCCGCGAGGGTTGGCTCGATCTTTCTTCGCCTCTTCGGGCCTGCCGTTGAGAAAAGGGGGGGCTCGAGATTCCTCGTAAATGATTCCCCGCATCCGAATTGCGTCCATGCTCGTGCATGTGCGCGCTGCGACGCTGAATGCTCGCCGCGGCCGCGTCTTCGCTTTTTGATGGCGAGGCCTTGTCCCTTCGGCCCCGAGCGGCGCGGCTCCGCTGGGAGCCTCCGGCCGCTGGGTGTGGCCGCATGCATGCTCGGCGCGCCTGATCGGCTGATGCATGGCGGACGCTTTGCGTGTGATTGAGATTAAAACGAGCCCTAAAGCATCTGCTCGCCAGATACATTACGGGCTGAATGCGCTGGCCGTGCCTGCACCGCAGGTCACTGGCAACTCGTTCCATTCGGCATGGGAACCAGTGCTCCTTTCTCGCGACTGTGGCAATGAGTTTAGTCCGGCGGGGCCCCAGCGATGCACGTATTCAGGCATTCGCTTCTTTATTTGCAAGACCCGCCGCGGTGACCGGGAGGCTGTGTCGTTCTGCTTCTAACCGCGAGGTGGCCGGTTCGATCCCATCAGCGGCGGCCGCATTTTGACGCAGAACCGTGGCTGAGATTTTGTGCGCTGTATACAACCCCCTGGTGGCCCAAATTAATCCGGAGTGTTCCACTGCCGTGTTCGTCATAGCAGAGAGGTACGCATTCGAGTGTCCATTAATTATTGCGAATTATTTTTCGCCTGGTCTTTCGGATGGAGTAGGGAATGGCGTGGCACAAGGTGAGGCGGTGGAGCACGCTGAAAACCGGTGAAGACAGTTTCGTTGGTTTCGATTGGCACCGCTGTATTATGAGTCGTACGGGCTGAGGCGGTTCGGAGTATCGCTTCATCCCGCACGGGGGCAGTAACGCATATTCTGTGAGGCGCCAATCGCAGCAGCGCTAGCATTCCGTTTCCCCCTGCAGTGTACGATCGTCATATAGCATTGACGACTCTTGGGTTGGCATTAAGCCATGGTAGCTTTCTATTTTGAGCCCTGTGCTTGTCTCTGTGTTCCCTTAAACCTTGTGCATGCTGCCATCGATTGGTTTTTTTTTCCTATGAAACTGCGTGAAGTAAAAGTAGTTTATGGAAATAGTAACAATAAAGAAGGAAGATTTTTGCTAGCCGTGGCATCTGCCATCGATACTAAAGCACCTGAGCTGGGCCAGCGGAAACAAATGATAGCAGACAGAATGGAGAATTAACACTCTTGTCTGGGCGAGTTGGTTCATTTCTAACAAATAATGCACTTGCGCAAAGAACACAGGACACAACAAAGTAACACATACGACAAGAACAGAGCGCAACTTCCAACTAGTTTATTAATGTATCACTTTTATGTTTGACTGCTTTTGTTATGGCTTTTTTGACACTGCTTTGCTAAGATATCTCATATTCCCCGCGTTCATTGTTCACCTCATGATTCTTCAGTTTCTCTTTTTTGGTTTTATGTTTAGAGTATCATATCAGTTTGACAGAATGATATCTGGTTGTACCCTTGGCGGCGGCTTGCTGGTATTAACAGCGCACGTGGTTTATCTTCCTTTTGGTTTTGTAATCCTTCTGTTAGCTAACACTGATATATATTCAAGTTGCCTGCTCTTAATAAACTAGTTGGAAGTTGCGCTCTGTTCTTGTCGTATGTGTTACTTTGTTGTGTCCTGTGTTCTTTGCGCAAGTGCATTATTTGTTAGAATGGAGAAATGAAATGCAAGAGGTGAGGTTACAGGAAGAGAGGATAGGGGGGAGAGGTGATGTGCACAAAAACTATTTACACAATAGTAAATATGTACAGGTTGTGCGCGTGATTAGTTCACGATGAAGCTATAAAAACACGCGCAAAACATCCGCCAAAATGCTATTCCAGCAGCCGCGCCGAATGCGAAACGGCTGAGGTACCGCCTACTGCGCGCACGTATGACTCAAGCTCCTTGTTCTGACGCGTGACGAGAAATATGTCCGACGGGATCGAACCACGTCCCGTTTCGCTTCCTGGCCCTCTGCGTGCTTTGCACATCTGGTACGGCGTCGCTGCCAAAGCTGTCTCATGCACATGCAAAAAAAAAAAAAATGGTATTCACAGGCTCAAACGGAAATAAATTTGGGTCCTGCTAGATTTATCGGGCTCTTGGTCAGCACCGTCACGTGCCCCGTAAGTTCAGTGAACGACCGAGAGGAAGGCTTCGGATGCGCTGCAACTGATAGCTGGATTCCACGAACCTCATTTGCGCTCGCTGGAACAACGCCATTCACTGTCCGCCTGCTTCCTAATCGTTTGTACAGAACCACGTTAATTCGAACTCTTAGCGTAGAAAGTTGGTTTCACTATAACAATCAATATATCCGGAGATCTTCCGTGAGCAGGATTGAATTTTTTTTGCTATCACCAAAAGCGGCCCCCCCCCCCCCCCCCCCCCGTGATTTTTATGGCAGTGTTAACTGCTCAATGCAAATGATGGAAAAAATTAAACGTAAGATTTTGTCACACGTCGCAATCATCATCATCATCATCATCAGCCTTACTACACCCACTGCAGGGCAAAGGCCTCTCCCATGTCTCTCCAATTAACCCTATCCTTGCAGCGATGCTGCAGCGATGGCGTAGAGGTAGAACATCCGCCTCGCGTGCGAGAGGACCTGGGTTCAAATCCTGGTGCCGCGCAATTCTCCACCGGGTTTAGAAAAAAAATATCCGCGTGTTGATGGAATTGCATAACCAGGCCTGGAGTGCGGCCTTATCTCGGTGACCAGAACCGACAACGCACTCTCTCACCAGAGCAGGATTTGGCCACCCTGGTGTAGTACTTGGCCACAACCTTCTATGATCAAACCAAATTAACACGTCGCAAGAATGGATAATTAAATTCAATATTTTCTTAACAGTAGGTTACAATATTCCAATATTCAAAAGTCGTGGCGGGTCGTCGTCAGGCACAATGGTGCAGGAGAATGCACCATTTTCCCCTTTCGACAACTACTCTCGATCTCGCAAGCTGCCGGTCACCGGTGGGGCTTTTCAGGTTCACCCCGATTAAGGGCAGTTCCCCTCCCTCTCCTTTTCTAGAAGGAATGCAAAGAAGGGCGAGTGGCTAATCTTCCCTCGTGCTAACCCCTTCCGCCGGAAGAACAGGAAATGAATACGCGGTCTGTGAGCGAAGGTTTTTGATTTCGGAAATTTGCCTGGAAGTCAACTTTTCTGCAATTCTTCAGCCTTAATATTTATTTCCTCTTTTTATTTAATTTATTTTCAATTTTCGTTATTCTTTTTACTTGCTTGTCTGAAACCACGACAAGGACAAATGAGATCCATTGGTAAGAGCGCACATGTGAGACATGCGAAGGTAGTGGCGTCTGTCCCAGCCCTTCTGCGCGTATGGTGGCGGTTGCCCTATCTGGCCGTTCCCTCTGTTCTACGACGCGTACAGGCGATGTGCGCGTACTAGAAATCGCCGCCTGATCAGGGCACATAAAAAAAAAACAAATAAGAAGCGGGACGGGTCGCGAATGAGGCAATAACCGTGTCCGACCGTGCGCCGCGTGTTCTGTTCGCTGCGGCGGTCGCAGTTTTCTGCCCGATTACGGGGACCGCCTGCCGCGAGTGCCGCATAGGAAACGAACCCTTGTCACACGACGCGCGATCGGCGGCGCGCGCGCAGACGCGCACGCCATGCTGCTTTGCTGCCCGCCGAGAGTGCATATATCTGTCCCGCGAAAACCGTGCACTGTTGTCCAGGCTAGCACTGGCGTCGGAAGACCGGATACCAAATTCAAGGTGCCGCTCGCGCGGTAGTTCTTTGCGCGCTGCCAGGGCCGGTTGCATATCACGATTGGCTGGAACACGATTGGAACGGGCAATCATGACCCATTAATTGATTTGCGATTGGACCTGCAGGTCAATTGGCCCAATGGAGAAACTAGCTTTCAGCACGCTGCACGCTTCTAGTGAGAGAGGGTATAAACGTTCCCTTTCCCTCCTTCTGCGTCCTTCACCATCGCTGTTCTCTGGCTACCAACCAGAGGGAGCGCGAAAGGAGCCGGTTGATCACGACTCCTCGGGAAGGCACCCCGCACCGATGAGCCCGATACACGCCGGAGCACTGGCTGCCCAAGCCGAGGGGGGAGACGGCGGCGCGCAAGTGCGATCGGAGATTTCGCGGCCGGTGGAGGAAGCATGGAAATTCCGTTTCCATGACCGGCGTGGAATCGCGGAGGGAGGAGTGCCGCATAAACGGGGCGCTGCCGCTGGGGAGTCCGCCGCAGTCGCGACAGTCCATCTCGGCGGTAATCCGATTACGGGCCTCCGGCCGCGCGGCAAACATCTCGATCCGGCGCCTGTTTTGCTTGCGCCTGTCTCGGCGTCATGTCGCGCGATTCACTGCAGCCACCTTCGATTCGGCTCTTGTTCATCCCGTTCCATTCGTGACGGTCGCCTGATTGTGTCCGCCTTTGCCTTTCTTGCTTCCTCTCTTTTCGTGCTTGTGGACGCTGCGAACGGAACTGCGCGATTTTCAGGTACACGCCGTGCTGTCTTTGGGCAACACTTTGGCTGCGCGTTCAGCGACCGCGCGGAGGCATTTGGGTATCGAAAGCGGGGCTTCGTATGACGTTTCACGACCGTTTACGGCACTGTTCACGCTTGCTTCTCCAAGTGTACGGTGTAAGATTATAGCTATAGGACACAGCACGGGCGACGCACTGGGCGCAAGCGACCATGCAGGTAAAGTACCAGCCCCGCTCCTCGAAACTGATCTTCCGATAACAGCGTCGGCCTAGCGGTGAAGCTTCGCCGGAAGATACAAAAACGTGCATACGTGATCTCGATGCGATAGCAGTGCGATTTCATACGGTTCGTTTCTGTCGCACAAGTCGTTCGCATGGCATGAACTGTTTCTTGCGCCGTCGTAGCGGTGTAGCCGATAGAAGGCCTCGCAGCTGTCTGTCACCTGAGTAACGTTATTCCTCGCACGTCGATCAGGCATTGCATGTCTTGCGGGCAAGCTATCTACGTCCTCTTATGGCTCAGCTGGAGATATATGAGCGGCAGTGAAAAACTGCCTTCTTTCACTGAAATCACGTGCTTTTCATTTCGGCGCTTTCCTTAAACTCGCTTAAACTTGAGCGCCAATGAACAAGCAAATGGTAAACAGAACAAGCCAAGCTCTCTGACTGCATACATTTCCAGCAATAACTTTTGATTACAAGGGAAAGACTTTGGCGGTGAGTGTTATGAAGTATCGAAGGGTATCGATATTATTGCCTTCGTAAGGACAGACAAAAATATCGTAAATGTAGTGCCACGAATTACTGGCTTGTGACGGAACAGCGCAGTTACTGGCTTGTGACGGAACAGCGCAGAACAACTGGACAAGAGACAAGCGCTGCTGCTGGCATGTGGGAAAGGCTAGACAAATCAAATGCAGTGACGCGCTAAAAAGCGTGGTGTGAATGAGATGTGCAGCAAAAAGAGGAATTGAAAGTCAGCATCTTCATCCCTTTTCAGTGCACCGTGTGGCATGTTTGAACGCTCCCATTGCATCAGTTCAGAAGCGAAGACCAGAGTATATTGTTATTTATGCGTTTATGCGTTACAACGTAGCGAAGAGAAGGTTTATGTTGCAGTGTGGAGGAGCGAGGAGCATGTCACCCGGTCATTGGTTCATGGCTATTCTGCTATTGCCGCTCGGGAATCGTAGTTGCCTCTCTTTTTAGTTAGTGTAGATTATGGCGCAGGCTCATGCACGCTCTCGAGCACGTGACGGGAAGGATGTCAAAGTAAAGAAAAAAAAGACAAGCTCAAACGAGCAAACGACTGAGTGAACAAACGAGACAATAAACAAGTGAACGAAATTAAGACGAGCGGGGTGTACGAAATCAGGAACGAATGCTCGAATGATTCAAGGAATTGGCTAACGAGCAAACTAGCGAACAAATGAGTGGGCGTGGAGCGGCCAAACTAATGCACAAGAACAAACGGAACGAGCGACGGTTGCTGCTTGGTTATCAAGGCGCTTCCTCGGTCAGGTAGCAGGTTCGAAAAATGACCTGCAGGAGTGCGGTGAGGGAAGGCCTTTAGCATAGCGCGGTATTGCTGCTTGTGTCGCTGATGTGTGGCGAAGATGTTGATTAAAGGCTGTGCGCAATTACTAATTCACTAATGACCCAATTAACTAATAGCTGCTTAAATAATTACTAATCAACTAAGTATAGTTAGTGCACTGCATATACCACACCTCTGATCACGTCGTCAATTTGATTGATCGCTATAGTGTGACACTTCTGCGAACATCCCCGCTGGCGGGTCATAAGCTTCGGCTTAAATAACGCGCCAAAATTCATAGCCTTCTACGCCTTCAAGTAAGCGTGCATGAGGCAACCGCTTCACAAAACTGGAATTAATAACGAAGCTATACGAAAACATTGCGGCAAAATTATTTTTCTCTTCATCAGCAACAGTTTTCGAGGAAATGGCCTTCAAAAAGTACGTATTCTCCACAGTAAAGTACTGCCGCCTACTACGTCACAGGCCGCAGAGCGAAAACTTATCTCGTGATGCTTAGAGGAACGGCTCCGCGAGATACGCTAAGGAATGCGATGCGCTACTGTCACATTCATGTAGACACTGTCCTTCACGATTAGTTATATGTTGAGTTAGTTATATTGAGTTTTATGGCGCAAAATGAACTGAGGATATATGATGCGCCAAACATAAGGTTAGCATGTCTTTCGGTAAAGGCGATACTTCGCGCGGCCGATGCGCTACTGTTTAGATGTACCTCTGGCGCGATGGTGACATACATGGCAAAACTACTTTTGAAAAGTGGTTAAAGGGTGAGAATTAGTAGACGCCATTGGCTGTAGGGGCTCCTTTGAGGGGGAATTTTCCGATTCATTCTTGAGTTCTATGTCACTGTATTCGTTCATTGTTCGGGCTCGTCTCCTCTTTCCTGCTTCCCAGCATTCGTCTGTTTTCTTGGTCCGCTTGCTAGCATCGGACCGCAGACCAGTTTGTAGTGACGCGTGAACACGTGATGCGCGGACCGCGGACCGACAGTCCGTCGTGTGAATCTGCCTTACTTGAAATGAAATGCCTCCCGCAGGCTTTGTAATGGTCAGCGTTGTACCCTTTCGAGAGCTTACTTCCGCTGGTGACCGTCCTGAGTTGACGCAGAAGGAGGCATTTACCTTTTTCCCTTTCCACGAAGAACGCGATAAGTGCCGTCTGTGAACGTTTTCTTTTTTGTTGTTGATGGAAAACAAGCCTTGAAGAGAGGTTCACTTATAGATTAGCAAGGTCCCTCAGGCTCATGGTTTTGTCCGCGTCTTCGGCAGCGGCAGATGTGCTGCTCCCGAACGGTGTCGCCTTCTATATATATAATGTGACGCTAACAGACGTTGCAAGTATATTACAGGCACCCGTGATAAATTATTAATTAGTAAATTAGACGTACTTTTCTTTCTCAGAGGTGCTTCAAATAGTTCGCACCTGGAATAGCAAACTATAAAAGGAAATGACTGTTAGAAAAAAAGAAAAGAAAGGTCACTCACCCTGTTACGGTCAGAAGGAACGAAGTTTTCCCGTGGAATGACTCTTATCAACACCTGCCGCCGCTCTTGTCTTGCGGTAACACATGAGGCCCAGTTCAGTGGTCACCGAGGCACCATATATATACTCCGCACTTTTTCATTGACGCCGCAGCACTGTGCCGCACAGGAGAAATACACTCTAGCGAATTAAGCACTGAGTGTACACGCGCGCACACGGGAGAGACGACTGGACACACACACCAGGAGAGCCCACGTTGACGGCTCGCTTCCAGAGAGTCATCGTGCCCCGCTGCGGCTGGACTGGGGCAGCTTCGCCGTGAGCTAGGCCGAATCGACGCGGCATTGTGGTGGGGGTGGAAGCTCGTGGTCGGCGCCATGGCTGCTGTCTCGTAATCCCTCCTGGCGGCAGGTCGGTGCGCAAGGCTGGCAATAATCCAGGGCACGTGGAGCTGGCGTTCCGCTATCAGCAGGCAGCTCCATGGTCCTTCCGCACCAGCAGCAGCTCCAGGACGGGCGGGCTGAGCAGCGGCGCGCGGCTGGGGTAGCTGGGGCTTGCGGCGACGTCGAAAGGCGCGAAATGTTTACGGTAGGAGTAGGGAAATAGATGCCCCCTCCTCCGAGCGGGAATGTTACTGTGGCCACGAATCGGGAGTTCTGGGCAGGTGGTGGAGAGGGGGACGGACCCTGGGAATTTCCCATCCCTCGTTCCCAGGTGCCCCCGAAAGAGCCTCTCCAAGCAGTGGAGTCCCGATTCTCCACATCCTCCCGTTCACCGATCCCCGATGAATGGGCAATGACCTCGGCTTAACCGTGGCGCCGCGTAAACCCGTCGATGGCTGTCCCCGTGCCTCACAACACGTTCCAACGCGGTTCTCGGGGGCAGTGACCGGCCCGCCCGCGTCCTTGGGGGCTTAAGGGATAAAAGGCGGGCCGCGTCCCGTACGGGCCAGTACCATCTGGACAGATCCGGTCTTCGGAGTCACTCTCGTCTCTGCTCGTACTTAACTCTTTGGAAAACTTGTTTGGCGTTACTTATATACTTCGCTTAATCACTGTATTTTCTAACAGTCGGGATCCCTTTATTATCCAAATTGTCTTTTCTCGCCAACTTGTTGTAATTGTAGCTTTTACTGTTCTGGTTGTTGTTAGTGTCATTTGAACTGCTCGCTATAAATATCCAGTTGATTCCTAAGTGTTAAATATTGTTTGGCTAGTTGGTACAGGCTCATAATTTTTGGTCAGGGGTGTTTTTTTGTTGTTGTTCCTTTATTTCGAACCCATTTGTTGAAACTTGCTTTTTGGGAAAGGAAATGACTCAGTAACTGTCCTCGGGGAACACCTCAACCGCGCCGAGAGGGAAAGGAGGAAAGAGTTTTCCACAGTGGAATTCAGAATAATTTCGACCGCCTTAGGATCTTCAAGGTGCACTGACATCGCACAGCGCAGAGACGCCTTCTGCGTTTTCGCCTCCATAGAAGCGCGGCCGCCGCGGGTGGGGTCGAATACGGGTATGATCAACTGATCCAGAGTTCCCGGGTTCGAACCCGACCGCGGTGGCTGCGTTTTTCCTCCATGCCTGCGTTTTTATGGAGGAAAAACGCTAAGGCGCCCGTGTGCTGTGCGATGTGGAGCCCTCCACTACGGCACCTCTTCCTTCCTTCTTTCACTACCTCCTTTATCCCTTCCCTTACGGCGCGGTTCAGGTGTCCGCAAAAGGTGTCCGCCGATATATGAGACAGATACTGCGCCATTTCCTTTCCCCAAAAACCAATTATTATTATTATTATTATTATTATTATTATTATTATTATTATTATTATTATTATTATTATTATTATTATTATCATCAACTGGCCGAGCGCCCTAACCACTGAGCCACCGCGGCGGGTCCACATGTGCGTGCTGCGCCACCTGCATGGCCAACTCGATGAACATTAGTTTAGTGTTCTTCACAGCCGGTCGCACTGCTTCGTAGAAATAGCCATTTATTCGCTGTATTTCACTACCTTGAGTCACTTCGCACATCAGCAGGTGGGAGATGACTTTGTTGGGCTTCCCGTTCCGGCCGTCTTGAGTACTTGACGTGAACACGCAGTGAATGACAGCGGAGTACGTGTTGGCCTGCCCGACGCCCTTCCACTGCGTCACTCCGCGATGCTGGGACTATCCCACGCTTGTGGTACGCCTGTGGCCACGTGGTACTTCAGTGCTGTACCCAACTTCTGCCGCCAGGACGGGTCGCGTCGGTTGCAAGCTTTGCACAGTATGCCGGCCTTCAAGAAGATCTTACTTGACCCACACCTATCGCTTTTCCCGTCTGCACTCTTGGAAGCCCTTGCTTTCTCTTTACTTGGAACACCAATTTTGATGAGGACCGCGAAACGGAGGTTTGGTTTGCACGGTTATCCCATCGAAATGACTCGCCCTTAAATCAGCAGCTGAGCAGATTTTGGACACTGGCGTTAAAGGCCCGTCTCCTTCTCTTGTGCAAGATTGTTGCTCAGCTGCGTAAATTCGGCGCTGTATCTGTGAAGTGAGCAGATAAATGCACAATGCGGCTCTACCATTCAGCGCAGCTTGCTTCGTTTGTGCGCGAAGCGGTCAAGTGTTGCAGGCCAGAATATGCGCAGCGCTGAATGCTGATCACACGCCGCCTCCTAAGTGTGTCGACGCGTTTCGTTCTGCATCTTCGTGTGAAACACGCGCTGGCGTCCCCCCCCCCCCCCCCTTTTTTTTTCATGTTCATTTAGGCACCGGTGAACTTTCCCGGCTAATGTCATTTCCGCTTGCGTTTATTTGGCCCCACTGTAAAATTTATTGGCGGGGCGAACGCTTCCACCAGAGAGCTCGCAGTTTGGCCTCGGGGTTGAATCGGAAATCAAGCGAGGCGGTTTCGCGCGTCGTGCACCTGCACACGCGGACGGGGGGAGCGGGAGCATCGAACCTGGCCCGCGCAGAGTCGCCCAGCGTTTTTTTTTTTTTTACGGCGTTAATAAAACCTTATTACCGGCTCACGATGTATAGGTGTGCACGCCGGCGGTATACGGCCTCGTGGGCAGCGCCGGTTTAGAGACGAACTAAGCGAAGGAAAAAAGCGCCGCGGACTGGCGGGTATTATGCATAGTGGGCCGCTTATTGATCTCTCACTGTGCCGTTCATGCGCGAGCCTCGGCGCAGTGTGTGCGCCGAATGTGTGCTGTGAGGTTAGTGGGCAAGGAGACGTGGAAGAGGGTGTCGGCCGCATTCGCTGTTACACATTATAGTGTGTAGGTGTGGCGCTGCGGAGGCCCGATGTATTTGGACGAGGTTCGTGAGGATAGAGCCTTTACGCTTGTTATGACGTGGCATTTTTTAAAACGACGGGCTGACTCCATGGCCACCGCGCTGATGACAGATGAATGCAAGAATACATGCATCACAAAGCCTCTTGTCTGGCTCATGCACTTCTGTGGTGTACAGCGTCCGCTTCTTTCGTAATGGGTAGTTAGTTACATTAGGAAGTGATCGGTTACGTACAATTATGTGTTCACTCGTTTATTTGAGGTAATTAATGCGTACAGAGCATCTTTTCCTAGAGCTGCACGGCGCATGTGCTCCGGAACTGTGTAGCACGGAGCCGTAGCAGATTGGAATGGAATTTCGGAAGAATGTGGTCGGAATGCTTTTTTCTAAGGTACCATTGAATGTGAAATTAATTATGTGGACCGGATTGCACCACACGTAAATGTTTATGTACTTTTACATTCATTGGTATTTCACTCATCGCAGTGCAATTGTCTCTCGTTTATTAATTTTACCCCATGTATAGTGCTGGAATAGCATCTCAGGCCGACAGCCAGGCAGACCTCTCCTGCTCCATTAAAGTCATCCTCCTCCTCCTCCTCCTCCTTCATGTACAGTGTCTTACCAGAAGCATTGTGGAAGGTAAGGGCGGTAGCTCTGGGAAAACAAAACTTTGCAGATATCACAAAAAGCAGCATGTGGTTGAGACAAAGAATGGAGTGAAAGCACATACCATTCATAATAACAAGGACATCGCGATGGATCTGACGCGATGACTGCGCCACTGGAACCGGCTCAGTTCGGCTTCTGGGTCCAAAGTCGTGGGTTCGATTCCTGCCGTGGCTACGTCGACTGCATTTCTATAAATGCGAAACACCTACACATGAAATTCAGTACCGGCAAATCTCGCAGAATCTCTCTGCTCAACACTGCCTCGCAGAGTCTACCCGTTACTCAAATGAAGGGCTGTTACTGAAGTGTACACGTCATGCAGGGTAACGATATAGTTCTTTACACATAAACTCCAAGGGCACATAAGCTGAATTAGGCACACAAAAAAAGAAAGAAAAAACGCCATACCCTGTTCTAAACAAAGCCGCGCCGTGTAGTGAAGGCCTGAGCTAACGCTAGCTGATCATAGTTCGAAAAGCTTGCGGAAAGGTAGGTGAGCGGTCGGCGGCCTGCAGACTGTCATCCACGTTAATTGGCTGCGGTGTATGGAGGGACAGGCAATGGCAAATCTCGAAGTGTTCTTCCTTGCGATCTGCACGCTGCATTCGGCGCATAATTGTCTTACGCCAGCTCCGTCTTCCACTGCGCTGCACGGTTTTGTTGGCACAGTACGCGTACAGGCTAAACGAAAAGAATGCAAGGCACAGAGCCGAGGTAGGTGCCGCAAGCGAAGGGCCCAGCGAGGTCGGGGGTTACGGGGTCTCCAAAGTCATCACGGCCCATCCCACATACTACACATTGCCTTGTGCGCAGCACGTGGCCGTTCTGTCGTTTTTTCCGATTTTTCTTTCGACCACAGCGCACGAAGACGCGCACCGCGCTGTCAGCAGATATTGCTCGGGTCGTCGTCTGCTTTTTCTGCCTTTCCTCCTGACGTCGTTTGCCCGTGTGGGCTGCGAATCCGTGTTTATGTTACTCCGCTACTCGGAGCACCAAACGGGCGTCAGGATCCTCCCCGCATTTGTACCGCCGATAGGCTTGTTGCTCCAATGTGGTGGTGGGCTCAATGAGTGCGCGAAGTGCTGGCGAAACGGGGTCGCATTCTTTTGCGCGCCAGATTCGCGCCCAGCGGGACTTCCTTTTCGCAGGTGCAGTGATGTGGTCAATCGCAGTAAGCGTCCTTTCCTGGTGTTCAAATCTGTGTGCAGTGTATTCTCATAATTTGAGTAAATTGTTGATGGGAAGCAATGCTGCATTTCGTTCGGCTTTGAGGTACAATGCGGTGTCAGCTTCAGCCGTTTCGTTAAGATTTTATATTACAGCCGTATTAACACTCGCCCTGACATGAATGATGAACATAGTTCGTGTGTGCCGCGTTAGAAGCGTTCACCAGTTCAGAGCGATGGAGCTGCAAACCGAGGCACACGGTGCGGGTAGCGTTGATTCGGGGTGTTGTTTTGATCATCACTGTGAATGAGTCCTTTTCTGCGTGAAGACGATGGTGTCGCTCTCACACCCGTGTTCTGTTACCGTTTTGCTGCAGCCACCCATCCACCTTCTTGTTTGCTGTTTCTTCTTCGTATCCGTATATCTACTACGACGATTCCAGCCACCATCAACGTGCTCCTCGTGCACGTGAAGCACGAGTGCACGTTTCGACAACCTTGCGTGTCATTTGAGCCACGAGGACTGCGCCGGCCTGTCTGTCAGACCGGTCTGGTGGATGTTCAACCGAGCCGCCATTCCCCATGTTCAGGTGCTTGCTCGCAACATGTGTTGCCCGCCTCGTTGTCGGGCAGCTGAAAGTTGTCTTGAGGAACGGGGGGGGGGGGGGGGAGAGAGAGAGAAAGCGAAGCTTGGGGGAGGCCGCCCGGCCGGGGAGGAGCTTGGCTTGCCCTTCTTGGACTGCGAGGACGTCGATAAAGGCGCCGGCCGCGCTATCACCGAGCTCTGTTTGCCGTCGTCCGACAATCCCTGGAATGCCTGCATGTGGATGGAGTCGTGATGCGGAAAGTTAGGGAGGGGCAGGGTGGTTGGCTGTGGGGAGGCGAATTTTCGAGCATTTGCAAACTTTAGATAAAAACTACTCTGCGATGTGAAGCCCCCCACCCACTCGACGGGCACCCGCTTTATCTGTCTGCGTTCCTGGTAGATATTTAGTGGAGCCTCGTATTCTGCGCCTGCGCAAAGGTCGCTTGCAATCTGCTAGTTACTATGTGACTTTCTGTGCCGGCGGGCGGCTGTTGTATAGTCTGCGTGGTGTTCAGTAATAGTGTAAGTGCTTTGTAAAAAAGAACTTTCTTCTTTGCTTTCTTTGCGTACAGAGTCGCTTTCACCACACATCTAGTGCTCAGAAGGACGCTTTCGTTGTCAAGCGAGCAAAAACACAAATTAGCCGGGTGGGGGGCTCTTACAGTCTAATTTCTCGCCGACCTGATGGCTCGAAGACGTGCCTTTGACCGGTCTATGTTCATGCATTTGTGTCCGAGACGCCTTGCATACTTTCGTGTCCACCACTCTCGCCTCACACCAAAGGATAGCCGTTTTCACGGAGCGTCTCTCTTCTACCTTTTTCCGCGCATCGCAACGTGAAGGGAATAAATGCATTTCCACCTGGAGTCGCTGTACACGGCGAGAAACAAGACAACTAAAACAGTCCACGATACGCTCCGATTCGTGCTAAGGCGTCCACGTTTTATGGCTCGGCCGGCGCAGCCTTCGCGCGATATCATCTCGAGCGTGTGGCTGTTGCACACGTATACACACACCACCGCGCGAGAGATCCGTCGAGCCATGATCGACCGGCGGCGTGTACTACGTTTATAAGCTGCCGGATCGCGCACGCACGCACGCACGATCCTGCTTTGCGCTGGGACGCGTGAGCGAGGCATCACGGGGAGACCCATTCTCGAAGACGTGCTCGTCCAGGCGCGTGATCTGCCGCGGTCTGGTTGCGCCGCCCCGCGTAGACGTTCCTGCGTCGAAGGGTCCATTTCCGCGACGCGTGGCGTCGATGTGGCTCGCGCGCGAATCTGGCGCTGCTGGCGGTTGGGAACACTTAGCCCTCGATGCCTTTCTCGTACGTGGTGGCAGCGTCCGTTAGACGTCCATTTCGCCCGCTCTCATACGGCAGAACAAAGGGCGGAATGTGTGGAGAAGTGACGACGTGGGATGAGCCCGCGTCTTGTGCCCCGGATCTCGTGATCTTATCGCACAAGGGCCACAAGGCCTGGCGGCTGTTGTCTTCGCATTCGCCGAGGCGGGCCTGCTCGTGCGCGTGGTCTTTCGCCGCGTTTGTTCGATGCCTAGCGGGTCGGTGCCTGCGAGGAATGGCGATGCGTTGTCTCAGCAGCGCCGCGGGGTATCTCAATGGAGCGCTGTTCAAGTCCGCGACGCAACGGCCGCGAAGAACAAAGGATTTGTCATGGCTCTGCGGTTGCCTTTATCATTTTTGTGGCTGCGCGCATCTCCAACTAACTCTGCCGGTTCTGTTTTTCCTTCGCCGCTTGCTAATTGGCTTCTTCGTGCGTGAGGTGCTTTGTTCGGTCGGAGTGTAGACGATTGAAATTCTTCTTCGACGCCCCATTGCTTCATAGGCGCCGATCGCGAGACCCATCGGGATGACGAGTTGAACGAGTACTGCTTACTTTGGTCTGGCGAAGCATCTCTTTGTCTTTGCGCTGCCTTCTCGTAATAGCGGTCTTTGACCTCATTGCTGCCCCTGGTGACGTAAATCAGTAAGTTCGCTTTCTCTCAAAGCCGGCTTGTGTGCACGCGCTCAGGCGCGAACTCTGGCAATGCTTGCTGAATGTGTATGCATCAATTGTTCCGATGAGCAAACTATGAACTTCGGCGCTTCCCTTTTTTTAATGGTGCGAGTACATAGTTATAGTATATATGGAGCCTTGTCTGATAAAGTACGACAGTTCTCGATAGTTTTGGTCAGGTACGTATTATAGAAACTATGACGTTTCCGTAGCTTTGCAGATTACTTATTCACAGTGCGCCACTTATAAGCCAGTAGGACATGCGTAGCCCTTAACGTGCGTCGTGCTAAGTTTAGACGAATGTACTTATGCTTAGCACTTCTCTAAACTAGCATGTTGGCGCTTGCTCTGTGGTTTTAGTGACAAACCGAGTGCAGCATCTGTGCCTCTTTGGATGCGTTCACGACCGTCGCTCATGACGGCAGTCGGTGCAAACCCAATCCAGCATCGTCCTGTCTTATGAAGAGCCCCTGATTCCGTCTTGAAAAAAAAAGAAGAAAAGTATAGTATTCTGCCCGCATTTGTCGTTTTGCCGACGTAAATGTCTTGCACCCCGGCCCGCCTGCCAAGCTCTGTGTTGTGCGCAAGTAGACACTTCACGCCGGGTGCATTTTCCGTCATATCGGAGCACACGTGTTCGTCCGTGTTTGACGGTATCGGGCGACGTTTTTTTAAAAAAATAAAAGGCGTGTTGCAGCAGCTATAGTATTTCCCGCTCAATTTAATTCAAACGCCAGAATATTTAATCTGAGTGCCATTCAATTTAATCCAGGTGCCACACATTAATCCAAGCGTCAAAGCATTTAATCCAAACGCCAGCGAATTTAATCCTCATGCATTCTCACACTGGACCCCTCAAACTTAAAACGTGGTCTACAAATCCCAGACGCGTTATCGATTAGTTGTTACTGACGAAGCGTTAGACACCCAATGAGCAAGTAATAATAACTTTTTTTAATCATAACAAATAGGGCCGGGTATTTTATACCACCCACCACATCAGCCGAAGTACAGGGTGAGCGCGAAGCATATTGCAGATACGCATCGCCGGTGTCCTGCAACTCGCATCATCATGCCACACCTTTATTATCCTGATAAGATGAGCGACTCACACTAAGGTGGTGACTAAGATAAACTCCCTGTGATCAGCCGATAGTCCACTCACATGACTTCGCATCACTTGCAACCTGACGTCCCACATTCTCAACCAAAGTCATGAGGGGTATGGAACGAAACGTTATGTAGAATGTAATGACGCTATCACTTCGACACACCTTTAGCTAGCCCATTCAGTGCACAAAGATATGTAGTTCTTCCCGCCTTATAAAGTAACGTGACTTTCAGCAAAAGGGAGGCAATTTTGCGACCCAACAACATTGGTATCGGATTTCCCTGGACAATACGGCTATCCTTTGCACGCAGCTATTCTGTTGAGTCCACTCTCCGGTCTCACGCGACTTGCAGTATCATGCATCACATTAAGTTTCTATTCCAATGTTATCGCTAACTCTAAACGCTTTCGCTGCGTCATTACAAGTTGTGATGTCACAAGGAGCGACTCTCATGACGGGACGTTTATCTTAGTCACCACCTTAGTGTGAGTCGCTCATCTTATCGGGATAATAAAGGTGTGACATGATGATGGGAGTTGCAGGACACCGGCGATGCGTATCTGCAATATGCTTCGCGCTCACCCTGTACTTCGGCTGATGTGGTGGGTGGTATAAAATACCCGGCCCTATTTGTTATGATTAAAAAAAGTTATTATTACTTGCTCATTGCGTGCCTAACGCTTCGTCAGTAACAACTAATCGATAACGCGTCTGGGATTTGTAGACCGCGTTTTAAGTTTGAGGGGTCCAGTGTGAGAATGCATGAGGATTAAATGCTTTGGAGCTTGGATTCATTTTCTGTAGCACCTGGATTAAATATTCTGGCGTTTGGATTAAATTGAGCGGGAAATACTGTAGTGCGTGCACAGCCACCGACGAAGATCTGGGGAGCGTGTAGCTTTGAGTTGCAGGACTTCGGGCCCTCACTTCTGCGAGGTCTGTGAAAGCTCTGCGAAACGCAAGCAGCGCCGCCGGACAACGGCGCAACCCGGCGACGCAAAGAAGGCTTTCGCCGGTGGCAAAAAAAGAGCCGATAGCCGGCGTAGAGAGAGCGAGGGGGGCGCAGGCAGCTCGCGGCCATCGAACCCCGCGATTCCCACGTGCTCCTCGTGCGTCGCCGCCGCGGCGCGACCGCGCATCGCCGACGACGCATTAGCGCCGCGGATCGGTCGCGCGCGACGCTCGTATCTCACCCACCGCCACCATTCGAAAAGCGCGACGAGAAGAGGGCTGCGCGGAGAGGGAGGAATCCGGCGAATGCGTCTCCATCTGGGACCAGCCTGCCTCCCGCTCGCCCTCTGGCGAGTATCTGATGAGCGGAGCGGTCGCGAACGAGTGTGTCGGGCGCTAATTCCGCGCTCGAAGCGAAGCCGACCGAGGGGGAATGAAGGGATAAAGGGTTGCGGCGCAATCTGGAAGGCCCTTTTCTTTCTGCTCCTCGATTACGGCGAACTTCTCGCGCCGGCTCGAACAAGAAACCGGGGTACGTGACGCGCCGCTGCGGTCGCTGTGTGTGTATACATTGGGGTAGCGCTCTCTCGCCTCCCGGTCCACTGCAGAGGCCGTTCGCCCGCTTTGCCCCCCCCCCCCCCCCCCCCCCCCCCCCCCCCCCCGCCCCTCCCCTCGAAAGCGCTACTTCGCCGCCGCCCGATGATTTCATCTGTCGCCACTGTCCGGCCGGGAGATTGTCTAATGACCGCTATAAATTGGCGGCGGTAACGTGGCGCGCTTTCATCGTCTCCGCTGGCGGCGCTTGCTTTGCTTCCACCTTCTTGCCCACCTCCCCCCACCCCACCCCCCTCAAGCTTTGCTTTTCATCGCTCGCAGTATAGCGGTCAGTGCTTTCGCATTGATTTCCAGCTTTGCTTTCTTTTTCGGCCTTGCAACTTGTTGCACTGCCGGTCACGCTAGGTGCGTGCGGCGGCGGTGCATTGCACACATTTTGTCGAGATCCTCGCGCCCGATGTCTGCCTGCGTTTGTATCAATCCGTGATGACAGACAAATGGAACCGGGTGAAGCTGAGTGCCGTATATTTTTGCTCTCCCCTCTGAAGCTGTTGTATGTGTCGCCCTGCCGGGTGGCCCTGTCTGGATCGCGAGCGTGATGGGCGGATTAGAAGAGGTACGGGGTTATTTAATAGTTGCTTTTGCCCTGCACACGGCGACGAATCGGGTCTTTGCTCTTGAAACTCCGGTACAGGTTCATTTGTCGCATACAAACGATAGGCTGATGATGCCGCATCTGCAGCAGAAACACTCGCCAGGCCATTAAAAATGGCATCTCTCTTGCTTCGCGTGAAGATGAACAAACGGAAGAGTCTCCTTCAGTCACGGAGTCTTTTTCAGCGGCCTCTTTGCACTATACCAACGTGGATATCGGGACGTCGCTTCAAAGCTCGGCTCGCTGAGCCTGCCTGCTGTCCTGCTTTCAACTTCCGCAGGCTCTCTTACACTACACGCGTGCAGTGCATGCAAGCTCACTGCGCTGGCACGGCGAAGGTCGTGTCCAGCGGTCGCGTCGGCGTTGCAACGTTCGCATCCGAGTCTCTTTCATTTTCACCCGCCGCCGGCTTTTCCTTTACTCTGCGGCAGTGCGCATCGCAAATTTTACGTCCAGCGATGGAGCATCCCGATGCGTGTGATCTTCCAAGGCATTACTGGTTCGCTGACTCCCCGTGGGTATGCGTACGGCTTCTCCGCTCCGATCACACGGCGGCCGATTTGGCCAGCCTGCTGGACGGCGCTGTTTTTATCTGTTGGGTGTTAGTCAAGATCTCCCATTCGATCGTCGAACGTAGGGTGGTTAGAACTCATTAAAAAAAAAGGGGGTAGGGGTGGGGGAGGAGGATTCTGCAGAATTCGACGTCTGAAACGCACTATGTCGGCCATCACCGGTCCACATTGTAGTAGTGGTAATTTTCTTTGCATGGAAATCATTTGCTGTTCCAGATGGTAGTTTGTGCGAACGATTAAAGCCTGCACACTTTTGAAGCGGAATTAAGAAATGGGGGTTTTGGAAATCATATTTTACTAGTCTTAATGTCCAGGCTTCGCGGAGCCGCGCACACTGCCCGTGCCCGTGAGAGCGCGCTGCTGCTGACCACGACTCCGCAGCTTCAATTCGCGGCCGCATTGAGCATGCGGGATGAATGCAGTTACGACCTTGTGATGGCACGATCAGTTCACCCTAAAAAACGCAGGGGGGGAGTCGAGCTGGAAACTATGTCAGCATGGAGTTCCTCCCGACACGTGGTAGTTTATCTGTGACGTAATCGAAATATTGGAAGAGTTTGGTGCAGCTTTGAACGGGCACGCACGATCCAGTTCTCCTTTGGAATCCATTCCAGCTTCACGCTTGCGTGGCTGGCCCGTCTGCTCGTTACAACTGCACATTAGGGCGCTTTCGTGCAGCTGAGCATCGAGGCTCCCTCAACATATTCGTGAAAGACACCGCCTCGCGTTCGTATAGAATTGCCAAACTTGTTGTTGTTAATGGCTATTTATTAATGAAATAACAATGGAAGAAAAAGATGTTGCTAGCCGCGGCACCTGCTATCGAAACCTGAAGCACCTGAGCTGCGACTAGAGGGAATAAAATGACAGGTAGAGGGAAAGAAAGGATAGGGGTAGGGGGTAATATATATGCACTATGTACAAATACAGAATATGGAAATAAATTTGGGGTGCTGCGCTGCGCATGATAGGAGTTGCCACACTTGTCCGTGCGCAGTTCTTGGTGCAAGTTTGCGGGTGTTGTTTTTTTTGTCTTTGTCGCGTCCACACCCGTCGAATCCTTTCGCAGTCGCGTTTGCTGCAGTTCGTTCCGCGGCGGACGCAGAAGACGGTCCGCGGGAGAGCCCCGCCGCCGGAGGGCGTGGTGAGCGCCTCGTCTCGGTCCCTGTGCGGGAAGGTGACACTGTAGCGAGGCAGCCTGTCCACTGAGCCCCGGTGACAAATGGCCAGCGAGGATCCAAATTTGTCACCTCCGACGCTGCCTGTTGCGCCTCACTGGGGGTCTCCTCCGCGCGGGAGCTGTCGTAATAACGGTCGCGGCGAGTCGCGCGCTTCTACCCCCCTCTCTCTCTCTCTTCGCGTTTCGCAAGCGCTCTTGTCATGTGGTCTTATGAGATGCCCGGAGATATCTTTAGGGCGAGAAAGACATCAATTGTCGCCTGCTGTTCCGCTCGGCTTGCGCCGGTCATTCGTCTGCATCGGAGAGCGCTGTCCGCGAATGCGCGCACTGTCTGGGGCCTTTCCCCACGCATGCTGTCGGGCTGTCTGCCGCCGGCCGCGCATTCCTCTCCTCATAAGCGCTGCTGCACTGACTCCGTAGTTGCCGTGCCGCAGGTGAGACGTGGAGAGAGGGCCTCGTACGCAGGAGCAGTGATGAGAGAAAGTGTGACCGGTGACGACAAGGGCTGAGAGTATAAATGCGGAAGCAACTACCGGTGGGCTTACTCAAAGCAGCGTGTGAACAGAGTTTTAGCACAGCGCGATCCGCGTTCCGGTACCGCGCTCCCCTCCCTCGGCGGCGCATAAGCAGATAGCCCCGAGGGGAACAGGCGCAGCTGGGTCCCCCCGTAATATAGCATCGGGGTAGCGAAGCGTGGATCGTGCTGTGCTAAATCTCTCCAAATTCGCTCATCGCGACAAGGCCCGGTTGACTAGGCAAGCTGGTTTGGAGCCCGGCCTTTTAGTGTGCCATCTTCGGTCAGAAGAGAAGAAGGAAGTTAAAACGGCGATAAGAACGAGGGAAATTAACTTTGCTGCGCTGCAAAGTATTCTGCCTGCATGAGAAGTGCGAAGCGATTTGAATCCAGCGTATGCGCCTCGATTTTCTACCGTAATGTCGTCGTCCATATTCGAACTGTTCATGGCTTCTGAGCTTTCAGTGCCGTGAAGGGAGGACTGGTCATCGGTACCTGAGCACTTTGCTTGCTTCGTTGGGAGTTGCGTGTTGGACTCTAAAACGAGAACTGCGTGTTCATTTCTGCGAGGCGTATTTTGTCTTGCTCGTTCTTAAGTTACTGTATGTGGAAATGTTGATTGCACTTCGACTTACTTCTTCAATGCTCATGCTATACGCATATTATTTCCCTCACTAAAGTCTGCGCTGCTCGGAAAGCTCAACGAGCCCAAAACTCAAGCTATCATGCGACGCTGTCGGTTCTCTTTTCCTCTGAGGGCCTGCGGAGCGCGCAGTGCGGAGTAAGGTGTCCTGTACTATTCCTTTGGGAAGAGCAATTTAAATACACCCCGCTTATTTGACACTGAGTGGCGGCAGAAGGTTATGTTGGCGGATGAGATTAAGAAGTTTGCAGGCATAGGGTGGGCGCAGCTGGCAAAGGACAGGGTTAATTGGAGATACATGGGAGAGGTCTTTGCCCTGCAGTGGGTGCAGTCAGGCTGATGATGATGGTGATGATGATGATGATGGCTGAAAGCGTCATTTGAGACTGAAAATATACTTGTGCATCAGTATACATCTACGCACACCTGCGCCCTCTCCTGCACAGCGAGTGCGGGAGTGAAATAAAAAAGTCCGACAGACAAGCAATCAAACCTCGCCATTTGGCGTTTGTGGTGGCCGCGCAGCCGAGCATGTGCACGTGTAAGCGACGCGTAATGACGCCGCTGCGTCGCCATTTGCCGCGGCTCCTAATCGGCGGCGAGACGTCGCGATATTGCCTTCGGTCTCCGAGGGGATTCTCGTGAAAAGGGACGCCCTGCTCTGCGGGTCTTCTTCATCGCGAGCGGGGCTTCACCGAGGCCCGGCAGCCGATTCCTCGCTGCCACATCGGTTGACCGCGCACTCCTCCCCGCGCACTGACTGTGTAGCGGTCTGCGCCGACCTGTGTCAGTGCGGAAGCCCCTCTGCGCCCAGCTGTAGCCGGTGTCCGTTTCGCTCTGCCTCCATTAAGGTTTGGTAGACTCGGTTTTTGTTGTTCACTCCTTCGCTTGACTTTAGGAAACATAGTTTCGTCGTAAATTATGGCGCACTAGCAGAACAGTGTGGGGAGGGTGGAATCTTGATGCAAGATTACTTTGAAGGAGTTTACTTTGCTGTAAAACAGCTGCTAGAGTTTAAGCTTTTTTTTCTTTTACCGTGTGTGAAAGTCATTTCGTCACAACAGAAATTGCAAGTTATGTGTGTGTTTGGGCCTGCTCACTGAAAGTGGAAATGCCGGTTGATCATATGGTAAAGGGTGGCTGCAACAAGATGAAGTCGTTGATGTCATTTGGTAAAAAAGTATCAAACGCATTCTAAGTGGCCGCTCATGTAGAGTTGTGTTTCAAAGGTTGACCGCGGAAAACGCAGGGGCCCAATCGTGGAGGTAAGCTGGCCTTTTACTCAGACTCAAGAGGCGTGAACTGATCTGGGTTCCTTTGGTACTTTGGTCAGCGTGCTGCTCCGGGGCCTATATAATCCAGTGTTTGCATTGCGAGGACACCATTGATTTATTTAAATGTGCTCGACCTTTCTTCTTGGTGACCATATCGTTTTGTGCTCGTGAAAGCTTCATTCGGCATTCCTGCACAGTTATTCGGCAGCCCCCACCAGTGACAAACGCTTGAAACGCAAGGACGGAACGAAGAGGGCGACACATGCGCTATGCATTGCGCCCGTAAGTTTCAGGCGCTGCAAGTTTCGTCATGAGCAGCCAATGAGTGCACAGTTGAGTGCACTGCGATGTAAAAAAAAGTTTCTGTGGCGTTCTGTCCCGCAGAAGTCACCACGTGTATACGGTTCGGGTTCTCTACAGAAGCATGTGCCTTTCCACGCAGCCTCCTCATAGAATTTGTGGAGGGATCAAACGCAACAATAATAACTGCATTGTCATTGACAATGCCATCGTGTTATTAGATAACGCTACGCACTGTCTAGACAAGTGAAATATGTATTTTTTTTAAATGAAAGAATGTATTCGTATGTCTTAAAAATCGTGGCAGACATGATTACAAGACAAAACTGAGCATTGGACAAGACACAGTTTTATGTCTTGTCATCATGTCATACCAACTATCCCCTTATCATTCACTCGTGGCAGACATAACCGATACCAATGCTTCCATGTTTTTGCGTATTAAATAAGTAAAGAAAATATCACACGAAGTCTAGAACTATATCGGTCTGGAACCAGCAAAGCAGTGCATGCGGCTGATATGGAACACGTAAAGGCCATGAAATTAGCAAGTAGAGGATAAATATTTTAATGAATGTTTGTCGTTCAAGAACTTTCACATTTTTGTACATATGCAACGGTCAGGGAAAAATATCAGTGACGCTTTCCTTCGTTCCAGTGTACTGCGCAGCAGCAGCTGTCACCGGTCATGTATTGCGATTAACTGCACCGAAATTTTAGTCGCAACAGCGAGCCATCGATAGGCCCTTGAAAGTTTGTGCGTTGCATGACTCCAGGTGCATGGGCATTGCCACGAAATCCAACCCGAGTTAGGAATGTTCGCATTGTGGGTGACAAAATCCAGAATGACTTCCGGCGCCGGTGGTTGTTTTGGTCAGTGGTGCGTGACAGTTCGAAAAAATTCCGAGGGGGAAGGGGAGGGGGGTCCTCCACACACACAACACACACACACACACCACCACCACCCACCGGCTACGCCCATGCTTTGCACTAAGGTTCATATTGAGGCGACGCCTCTCGATTCGTTTATTCCATTGCAAAAGCGTGCTGGCTTCGCGTGACGCTGGGTGCGCCGTCATCGAGAACCTGCACAGAGCACTTTTTTTTTCTTCCATGTGATGTTAAACGCGCCACGCTTGACAAGCTGGAGCCAAGGATATCGGTGTGTTCAGGGCGACGCAGAGTTTACGGGGTCGGGTTCAGTCGTGGCCAATCTCGCACTGGTGCCTAATACTATAGGATTCCTGCCGTAATTTCGCGACACGGCTGTACTGCGAACTGGTTTGGTGATGCACTCATCGTCGCTGGCAGCCACCGATGTTGGCAGGCACGAAGCGAGCGTATGCGGACCCCGTTTAGAGTGAACCTGGAAGAGGCTGTGCGCGTGCCTCCTTCTGACCTTCCCGTCTTCGGCAGAGTTCGCCAGAGTGGAGGCGCCGATGCACGTGGTGGCGAGAATTAATAAAAGCGGCGGTGTTTGTTCCTTTGCGCCTGACGGCGTTATTTTACGACCGCCGTTATTCCGACCCGAACGGGGCCCGTTTTTATAGTGACCACGTGACTCTTCCACATCGTGTGGGCGTGGCGCGGCCCGTATAACTCTTTGCGCGCGGCCTCGCTTTGCCGACTGTGGGCGCAGCGCTTTTCAATGCACCGTGAGGCGCGCCGACCGAAAGGGGCAGGCCGGGGTGAGGAGAAAACCACAACAAAAGAAGAACGGCGCGGCTGACGGGATTACCGTCCGAGAAGGCCGTGTAATGGGTTTATTCGGCAAACGGGCCCACGACACGCAGCCCGTATACGCGTCTCCGGCTTGTGGGCTGAGCTTTGCCCGATATAAAAACTGCGAGGTCGTGCTTCTCTGTGCGCCTTTCGAGCGTTTTAATTTCTCACCTCTGACGCTGCTCTTTCGTTAGCGCTGCGCAGTGCACTCGGGCGCCACTAGGAAGGCCTCGCTGGGGCTTGACTTGGCGCTGGCAATATCAAAACTGCTGGTTATTTAGTGCGTCGTTTCGGTGGTTTTCGGTCGTTTAGCTAAACTGTATATTAAAGTTTAACTATGCATGTGACACTCCTCTTCCTATTGTTGCTCATAAATGCACCCCGGTTCATTTCATTTTTAGGAGAAAAGGCGGTTTGCGAAACGGGCATACAAAAGGGCCAAGTGTGCTGTGCGCGGAGGATTCAAACCGAATATCGAGGTGGCATGCTCGGGGTCACGAAGTACGCCATTACGCGCACTGTTCCGTCTCAATACCTCAACCCGCGTGCCCCATTCTCGAGGCGCGTGATCGAATGCGGTGCAGACCTGCCGCGCAGCTCGTCTTGTGTGGGCCACGCCGCAGCTAAGCCGTGCGCTTTTCTAGGCGCCTGCACTGAGCGGCGCATCTCGCTTACCGCTCTCGTCCCTCCGCCCACCCGTGAGTGTTTCGGCGGTGCGTTATATCGGGCTCCGCTTTTTCATTTTCATCGCCCTCCGATTTCTGTGCCGCGTGCACCATAGTGGCCGTCCCTGCGCTGCCATTCGCCTCGCGCCATCGCGAATTCAATCGGCCCCGGCTCGCCTTTCGCGACACTTCTCTTGCTGTCGCGCTTCTGCGATGTTCGCTCCTCGCCTTTGATGCTCGGAGACCGATTCTCTCTTTTTGCGCCTTCTGCCCGCTCTTCTTTCATCTCTCCTTGCTGGCGAATAAGAAGAGCAAGAAGTACGCAGAGGGGGGCTCGGCGACTCCTCTCGCGGGATCGCCCCCCGCCGTTGTAATATCTGCCCCTTGATTATGATGACGAGCGCTGTCCCGGCGCGGGACACGTCTCTCTGCGGAACGACCCTCCCCTCCCTCTTCAGAGCTCGAAGCGTCGCGCGGCGGCTTCCGTTGCGGGGACAGTAGTCTGACCCGTCCCCCGGCTTCTTCCGATTCCCATTTATTTTCTTTCTCCGGCGCGCGCATTTCTTCGTGGCGATTCCCTTTGCCCCGGTGTGATCGCGGCTACCGCGATGTACCCGGGCGGCTGCCGTGTAACCGCGCGGGGTGACCGCCGTGTCGGCGTGCTTCTCGGCGCGAAGGGAGCGTGTCGCCTCCGTGAGTCTGCTGACCGGGCTTGCGGACGTGCTGTCTCTCCCAGGGAGGCCTTTTGTTTGCCAGCAGCCTTTCTCCTTCTGCGACCCCCCTCATTCAGAGGGTGCTCGCGGACTCGCCTCCTGTGCTGTCTTTGATGCTTTCGGGCCGGGCCTGCGGAAGGCCGCCGAATGCGGGATTTCGATCTCGGCGGCGTGTGCGCTCCAACGCTCGTTCTATAGCCGTCGTCTGAAATGCGTGCCGTCTTGTTGTTTTTTTTCCTTCTCCCCGCTACCGTTTGCCGTCCCACCTCCCCGCGTATTTCCATTCTTGACCCCGCGGGGCATGGCGCCGCGTTTTGTCCGAAAGATTGAAAAGGCCTCTCGTCGCGGAGACGCGGCTAAGTTATTCGTGACGGCTCTTTGGCCACGCGGCTCACGGGCCGCCCTGGCGACCGAGCGCGTGCGGCGGCCGCTTTGCATTCGCCTCTGGGACTGTCACGGTAGCCGCTCTGCGTCTTAAGCCGCCGCCGCCGCTCGCTCTGCGCGGCTTGATTGCGGAGTGCGCCTGTTCTGTGACGCGATTCGAGATTTTTCTTGCCTCCTCCGTGAGAAGGGGCCCTTTCTTGATTCCGTGAAAACGCCTCTGCAAAGCGAGCGGTCCCCATCGGCTGAGCCGCCATTTCCTTCTCGGTCCTGCATCGGTAACGTGGCAGATTTAGGGTTTTTGTATTTTTTCTCTCGATACGGTGACCATTACCAGCCCGCAGAAACTGAATTGGCCCCGCTTTTTATCGTGACCCATTCCCATAGCGACCGGCCGTAGGGCCCTGGCTTGTCCGAGTTCGCAGAACCTCATCTGGCTGTCTGACCTCCTCTCGTGCGAGCAGTTTATTTGTCGGAGGCGCTGCAAACACGCGCCACGTTTTCCATTCAACCGAGGAAGAGGCGCGCGATATGTCACGTCGTATCCTTGCTTTTGATTGCGAGCTGAATGTGAGCTGGAAACGCGCCCCCGCTGAGCTTTTCGAATGCCATGCTTGGATGCGTACATTTTGCTGTGCGCCCAGGTCTTATTTCGTGCGGTGGTGACTAGTCTTCAGCTGTGCTCCTCTCTGCCAAGATGTACATGCCGCATAACGCGCTTCCTACCTCCTGAAACTGGGGCTTCTTGCCGTTTCCGGTGTATAGTTCCGAACGGAGAGTATCAGGCACCTGCAGCTTAGGAGGTTGAACTGCATATCCAGCGTGTTCCACGAGGAAGTGTTCTGCACCCTGATCGCAGCAGCGCGGCGCCAAAGCCCCTTAGGAATCCCGCGCGCCTGCGCATTGCCTCCGCTCGCGTAGCACTTCTCGACCTCCTGCTCGCGTGCTTCCCACGGCGGCGGGGATCGCAACGCTCTGTTCCGCTTTGGCGGTGAGCGTGTGAAGGGTTGGCGCGGCTCCCTTCGTGTGCTCACTTAAGCCACGCCCCCTCGCGCTAATTCTGAGCATCATGAGGAACGCTAGGCCGATACAATCGGACTGCGAGCTAAGGAATCCGGACACCGTACGACCACGCCGTTGAAATTGGCCCTTCTTTCTTCTCGCTCGACGTCTTCCCTGCGTTATTTTTTTTTTAACTGCGCCATGTTGGAGTTATTCGCGCATGCTGCAGCTGTAAGTTGCAGCGACATGTGGCGCTGCTTGCCTTTCACGTTCCCTGGAAGGCTGAGTTTTCTAAGCGGCGCACGAAATTGCCGGGGCGGGGCGGCTACCGTGTCCCTCGTCACTGCCTGACGTTACTCTCTGGTGCGTTATTCGCTGTTCGCACGGAGGGCACAATCAGCGCTTCGCGAGTGTCGACACTGGATACTTTTGTATCAGCTCTCGCAATTAAGGCGGGTTGCTTTCCCGCGAGGAATGTGGCTGTTGTATATTATTAGTGCTAGCACTTATTCCCGTCGGCAAGCTCACCGTTAGTAATTGTTCGCGGACTTTTGACTAGCCTATAGACGACCGCATATCGTTTTCAACGCCTTCAGTGATGTCATATGCGAAGTCTGCTGGTTGTGTCGTCCTAATGGCGTGACGGCGTGACCAGTCGCGTTGCAGTATACTGAAAACAAAAAGTCATAGAAAGAGAGCAGAAAAAGATTACGGAAGGAGATCGGCATTGCGGAAACAATCAGTTGTACGTTTTTCGTTAACTGGGAAACACTGCATGTCCTGCGAAGCCAGCTTATGCGATGCAGTGACGTTCCTTCCGCTTATTTGCTCATGCGTGCTTAAATAAACTTTGGCCAGATTCTTGTAATGACGCGTCCTCTGCCAAGGTAAGCTCGAACATTTGACCACAGATCGTGCTTTCAGCCCTGGCGCACAGTATGCTACGCGTAGTAAACTTTACAGTCATACTTATCGTTGCATATCGATCATCCGGCTCAGAGAACCGTCCTATAGGTGGCGCTCGGCCAACACTCCAAATAGAGAAGGGACTCTAACACAAAGGATTTTTCTGTTGCCCTAAACGACAACGGACGTGATGAGGTCAAATTACGCAACTTCATGCAATTCCTTTTGTGAATGCAGAAATGAACTGCGGCTTCGGCCGTTCATACACGATGACTTGTACGCATTTCCTGCCCATTCAGAACACCGCTGTACTGTCACTGCGTGCACCCAATTTTAGAGTAGTCAATTTAGGCGTGTTCGGTTGGATGCGACTTTCGGTCGCACGGTGGCAGCTGCGCTGGAGCGAACGCCTGTTCGACTCGACTCAACGGGGTGAGCCAACTGTTGTTCCCTCTCGCAGGCACACCCGTTAACCGGATCCCCATCATGGCAAAGCAGGTGCTGGACCTGTACGAGCTCTACCGGCTGGTGGTGTCCCGGGGCGGCCTCGTGGAGGTCATCAACAAGAAGATATGGCGGGAGATCACCAAGGGACTCAACCTGCCCTCTTCCATCACCTCGGCGGCGTTCACCCTGCGCACACAGTGAGTCGCCGGCACCTGCGCTCTGGTTTACTACATATATGCAGATTGTCCCCTTTCGCAGTTGTCATTGCTCCGTCGTTCTATCCACGTATTGGCATCTGGTTCGATCGAAGCTTTGCATACTTCGCTCGGGGATAAACGGCGCGCGTTTTCATCGCGATTACAGTGCTCTCAAATGGACGCGTTTATTGTCGAGTGGCAGCGTCTGCCTTGTCCCCCGCCGCGCGGACGAGTTCGGACGAGCCGCACTGGCTCCTTCTCAGTCTTAATGCGCCCAGATTATCCGAGTTCTGGGCCGGGTATCATGATCGACGCATTTTATTCTTTTCGCGCCCGGGCACGGAAAGCACGTGGCCTTAATTTAGCGCGCTCCCTGACGTAACGAAGCGCCAGAGCCGGCTCAATTATACGGCCACCGCGTATGCAGCGCCGAGGATAAAACAGGCTCTCTGTATGCGCAGAAAAGCCCGCGATGAGAGGCTTCTCTCCAGCCGATCGCGGGATGCATGGGAAGGGGAAAAAAGAAATCGCGCGATATTTATGGACCGGCTAATCGAGCGGGAAGGAGGTATAGGCTGATGTAGCGCGAGACGGGGGAGCGATGTCTGCTCCGATAGAGGCCCTCCCAGCGTGTGCACGCGTCCGCCTGCCCGCTCTAGGAGCTTTTTGCAGCCCTGCGACCGGACTTTCTTTCTTTTTATTTCCTCCGTGCGCAGCAAATAAACGGAGTGGCCGTTACCACGGGAATCGCGGTTCCCTTGATGCGTGACCGCGTACGGGATTTAGCAGTCGCGTATTACCTGTAGAGCTCCGTGTGCCTTTTCGCTTGTGCGTCAGCGCGTTTTATTCATCGGACTGATTAGATCGGCTTAATAAATACTGGTCATCTCGGTGGCCGCGCCATGCGTCCTGCAACTCGTGCGATCACGAGGTCGCTGGTTCGATATCCGGCCGCAGCGATCGCCCTTTGAGAAGTGCGCGGAGCTCCCACACTGTCCGCTTCCTCTCCTGGAAGCTGAAGAAATGTAGCTACTGCTAAGCCATCTCATGTACCCTTTCAGTCACACTGACGGCACACTTGTATCATGTGACCGAAGATGCCACGTTGCATTGACCAGCAGGTGAACGTGTTGGGTAATTACCAGTATTAGACAGACTGCAATTCCATATTGGTGGCGTTATTTAGTTTTCATAGAGCTCGAATCCAGTGCGGTCAACTCCGCAGAGCCTCCTTGTTGCACGTCTGTGTCTGCAAGGAAGCTAATACCCCTGTCACACGCGCACTGCAAAGGCCTTTGAGAATCGGGTCCTTATATCCAAAGGCGTAAGGAGTGCAGCTACAGGGCACAAAGGTTGCGCCGTTGCCGCCAAGGGCCTTGGAGGCGAAGGCGCCCGTCCGAGACCTTTGGAGCCCAAAGGCGAGGCCTTCGAGAACCTGCGATCGTAGTGCCATCCAACGTCAAAAAGTAAAAGCAATGAAAAAAAGTCGATGAAGCCAACAATGTTTGAAAACATCTTTTAAAAATACAAAAGGTTTGTCTATAGCTTTTATTTTTGTACGGTATTTATATTTTATGCCCAGATTTTAAGAGGGTAAAGTGTTGCAGCAACACCGAGTGCGCCTGGTGGCGAAGGCAATACGCAAAACCTGCTGCTGCTGATGAGAGCAGCTGTTGCGGTTATTTCAAGCGAGCAATTAGAATGAAAAAAAAATTGTCTGAGCTCAACGAATGGACGGAATTCCCCACTTTAATTTTAAAACACTCACTTCAGCCGGCTAGAGCACAGCAGCGAGTGTTAAGCCTCAACGACTGTTTCACCTTTAAGCTTTCGCTCCTTTGGTGAAAAAAGGTGCCTTTGCTGGAAAGGCCTTCGAGGAATGTCGTGCGACAGGGGTATTACAGGTGCACATTCGAATGGGATCTATGGTCGAGATTGGTCCGGTGCATTCCAGTATGGCGTACATCGTAGCACAGCACATTTTAGGCGTAAAGATGCTCCAAATAAGTAAGTAGCAACTATGTTGTGAGAAGTGTGTGTTCTTGTCTGTGCGTAATATTCCAGCTGCCGTAGGAACTGTGCTGGCTCCCTTCTCCCTGGCCCCTCTTTCCTGAACTGTATCATTGGCTGCGCGCGCTTTATTCTTTGCGAATTTCTGGTATCGATCCTGTTTTCTTTCATCAACGGGCTTTAGCGGCCCCCGCGTTCGCAAGGACGTTTCCTCAGTCGTTTGTTTCTGCATTAAGCGCGAACAACATGCGATGGCTCGTTTCGCAAAGCCCGTCTTATATCGTTCTTTCTCAATGACGACGGCGGCGGGGCAGTTTATTCGCACTGACCGGGGCAGCACACGTGCGCTCCTTATCTGCCTCTATATTATACACAAATGCGCGCTCAATGATGCGCTTCGCATGCGGCTCATGCGCTTTTTTCTAGCTGCCATGCGACGGGTGCCGACGAGCTAAATTAGGCGTCGCTACTCGCCGCCGCCTCGTAAACTTGTCACCGACTCCTGAATCCTGCGCTAATTGATGACCGCCGTCACGTATGTGCCGCGCGCTGTACTAGGTGTCTAGGGGTGCGCCGGCGCGCTCGCAGGGATTCGCGGAGGAAAATGTGCCGAAAGCGCGTTATCCGTCGCACTAAGTAAATACTGCAGGTGTGTCTCACACGTGTGGAATTAGCTAAGCACACAGGCGCTGTCGAACCTATGACCTTGTGCTTAGCGCACAAAACGTTTTAGCCGCCTGCCTGACCGTCAGTGAGAATGTTTTTGCATGGAAGCCTGACCGGGGGGTCCTTGACTCCTAACACGATGGCGGATAACATATATGGCCGCTTACTTGCGGCTGTTTACGGGATTCGAATCATTCGGAGAGTGCGCATTGCCACGGGAATTTGGAGGAGTGCACGAGGAAACTCTGTGAAAGAGTAGAGCGGGCGGAGAGGTGTGTGAAGGGGAGCGTCAACAAGCCGTCTATTTGAACACCAGCCCGTGGTTGGTAAGCGTCGCGGCAAAGCGAGAATAAAGAGTAAGAAAAAAGTGACGGGAAGGCGTGACAACTTTGGTTGAGCGAATAGCAACGACAGCCGGTAGTGCAACTTCACTTGCGTAGCGTGCACGGTTGCCCCCCGTACGTGTTGCTCTGCTCTCGCACAGGTCTCGGTGGCAGCGCCGAGGGCGATGCGAGATGATCGACACTCGAGGCGTGCCAGCCGAGTGCCGCCGCCTATTGCGGTGACATCAAGCACTGGCGCGTCATAGAGGTGAAAACACGCGCGCCGTCCCTGCAAACAGCGGCACATTACTCGGAACGACACGTTGGAATAGCTCACGAGGCTCATCAAGCATCGGGGCTGATACTCGCCAGTATCTGTCCTGCTCTCGTACACACCTGTCTGCGCTGGTGCCTTATCTCGCCACGAAAGCGCATTGGGAATGCCTTTTTCTTATTCGATTTCATTATATCTCCCTTCTCCGCGCTGTTCAGCCTTGTTTGTCGGCCCTGGACGTCCTGCGGCCCTTGTCCCACATATTCAGCGCCCCGTATCACTTCCTGCTTACCCGCGCTGTGTTGAATGAAAGGCGTCCGAAATGATCGGGAATCTGGCGCGATCTCGCTTATCTCGGCGGGTCCGTCCTCCCGCGCCTGCGACGGGGCTCGAGAGGGGTTCGATAAGCGGGCTGCGCTGCCCTTCCGGCTCGGAGCCCTGCTCTCTCCTATTCAACCCCATGCGCGGCAGCCCCAATCTTTCTAACGCTGCGCCGCCGCGGTGGCGGAGTGGTTATGGTGCTCGGTTGCTGGCCCGAAAGACGCGGGTGCGATCCCGGCCGCGGCGGTCGAATTTCGATGGAGGCGAAATTCTAGAGGCCCGCGTGCTGTGCGATGTCAGTGTGCACGTTAAAGAACCCCAGGTGGTCGAAATTTCCGGAGCCCTTTACTACGGCGTCTCTCATAGCCTGAGTCGCTTTGGGACGTTAAACCCCCATAAACCAACCAACCTTTCTAACGCTGCACTCGCGAGGACTGCTGGACCCGCTGTGCAGTTGTCGTATAAGCACGCTTGTTTACTACAGCAGCGCGGCTGACCTTGCTTCGGAGCAACATCTCGAATAAACATTTTTCTTCAGCTGTTACCCAGGAATTCTGGCAGCTCCCAGCCAATGCAGTTAAGCGTAGCGACCTATCACATTCTCTTGTGTAGTCACTCGTTCGTTCTTTCTTACGTCACGGGTGATGTCAGGGCGCTATTTCTGTATGTTCAAAGCCATGCACCGCGTGGTGGCAGCCAAGGGAACTAGAAGCGCTTGTCCCGAATCGCCGGTAGCGTAAAGCCTTGTGTAGCCGGTTCGATGCTTCAGCATTGCTTCGTAGCAGCTGTACAAAATTCCGCCATCAGCATCAGCCAGTTACCGCCGACGGTAGTCGTAGCGGGATGCGCTAAAGAAAATGTACATTCATGGTCAAAAGTCTCCGAACCACATGGCTTGCTTCTGAGTCTTATAGCGGGTCCCTTTTAAGTCACTTCACAACAGCAAAAGTTATTGAAGAAGGGAGGACGAAGGTTCTCACCCTGCAGAGATTTAGAGCTTTCCATCGCAGGGCTGAAAAGCAAACCATGTGACGTTAACATTTTGGGCACAAGAGATGCGAACGGTGATGTGCCATCACTCTGTTATAGCGACAGCTGCATTAGGCCAGTTATTGGGCTTTCTGTGGCGTAATTGAACATTTACGATGGAGCACGACATACGACCCAAAAACCGAGAGAAGCCCTCCTTCCTCTCTCACGTAGTCCGGGGGGCATTGTGGGGACGTGGATGGTAGCGGTTCCCTAACCTTACTCTGTCCTCCTTCTCTCCACCTCGGGAAAACCTTGTTTTTGCTTTGTATTTCTTGTTGGGTGTCGATGTCGTCGTGCCTGCTCATGAGGAAAACCGCAAGTGACCGTTTCACGCACCTCGCAGAATCGTTACCCGGTGTATTTTCTTGTAATCAAAGGCGATACGCCAAGAAATGCTGCAAGGGCTGCATCCCGATTAGTGACGCAGGTCAGCAAACGACGCTTGCACCGATCGACGCATGCCTTGCGCGCCAACAGCTGTCGCCATTTTTGTCGTTTCGTTTAACCATTTAGACTGTTGACTATCCTGCCGCTCAACGCTCGCGTGGTTGTGTCGAGAAAACCGGCCGGCGCGTCTTTATACGGTCGTATGCGAAAACGTTTGCTTTAGCACACGTGCCTTGCCTGGCGCCAAGCCTTGTGGCGGCACAGGCGTCGCTGCCTTGTAGTGTTCTTGGGAAAGCGATTTGGCAGTGCCGTACGAAAGCGTGTCCCTCCCCGTCGCTGCTGTGCAGATACATGAAGTACCTGTACCCGTACGAGTGCGAAAAGGAGAAGCTGAGTCAGCCGGACGAGCTGCAGGCTGCCATCGACGGGAATCGGCGGGAGGGCCGCCGCTCCAGCTACAGCCACTACGCTGAGATGATGACGTCGGCCGCGGCGTCGCTGCCGCCTCCTCCTGGGTCCCGAAACCACCACACGTCGCCCATCAGCCTCGTCTGCCGGCAGGCCAACGGACACGCGCCGCCGTCCGCGCAGCACCACGCTGGGGGACCCTCTTCGGGTGAGAAGGGCTCATGGCCGCAAGACGCCTTATTCGTTTTGGGCCGCATTAGTGGCCGGCGTGAACGTCAGGCCAAGGTCGGAAAAAGTCCCTTTGTGCCCAAATGCCAATGCAGGCCAGACTTTCATGCCGATTTTCGCCACGGTTATACCGGCTTTGGTGTGCTGCTTGGGTTGACTGACCTGAAAGGAGCACTAACTCAAAGGAGGCTCTCCAGTCAGTGGCGTCGACCGATTGCTGACACCGCGGTTAATCCGATTAAACCATGGTTAGTCTGCCACACCCCGCAATGTAACGACAGCAAGCCCCAGGGGATTAACCACGGCGCCATGGGAATCGGTTGACACAATTGGCTGGAGGGCCTTCTTTGAGGGGCATCTACCCCTTCGATCTTGTGTTGTATCCGACTGTATTAAAAATCGATCCTTTCTGGCTGTGGTGATGTTGACGCATATGCTGACGAAAAAATATATATTTCCTGCCTATTGATTCAAACTCGGCGTCAAGGCCGGGAAGGACTTCGTGATCGCTATTTGGAGGTGAATGGCAGTGTGGCCTAGCCTCAGGGATCCACGCCCAGAGAAATGTCTTGACGTCACCGCAGTTTGCTTCCGAAAATGGCCGGTGGTAGCGACACTTGTATTTTCTTTTAGTTTTTCTGACTTACAACAGCTCTGATTTCAGGGAAACTGTCGCCTTTTAATTACAACGCGCAACGTATGAATAAAGGTCAATTTGAGTTTGTCCTCGATGTCTGTTTAAGTCCAGTCTGACAGCAGCAGAGAGAAGCAGAGCTCTGTAGTTCAGGAACGACATTACAAACAACGCAAAATAAAATACGGAATTAGCATGAAATTAAAAACAAGGGACAAGGGAAACAGTACATGTCAGTATGACCTATCAAATTGGGTGTGAGTCCCCATCTTGCACACCAACACAAAAAGAGTATTGTTGGCCATTTACCAACGAAACTGCAAATATGTTTTTTACAACGTCATGCACAGACACCTGTCTGCGATCCTCAGGTGGAGCGGATACGGCAGCTTAGCACTGTACTCTATTGTTCAACACACACTTGATGCTCATGGCTACTGAAGTTTGCTCCCTATCATTATCGTTCAATGTAAACTTAGAAATGCCGAGGGAGGAAAAAAGAACAAGGGAGGCCGAAAAACAACTACGAGCGCATATCTGCCTCCATAGAAAACCCCGAGTTACGCACAAAGCGGAAGATCAAGGGGGAAATTATGTCTCGAGAGCAACACGCACAAAGAAACCCATGTGCAAAAGCGATTCATTCTCACTACTGGAAATCGGGTGCTGCCTCTTAACGAACGAAATTTTTCTTGAGGTATTCTTGAGGACATTTTTTGTAGCTTTTGGCGGAAAACGAGAATGAAGTTTGCCTAAGACAGGCAGCTGTTGTGTGTGGATTAATCGCCGACAGGCATCAAGGCGCCGAAGGGAATCCGGGTATCAAAAGAAGGCCATTCGCGAAGTCATGAGTTAGGGCGCATATTGATGAAACACTTGGTGAGCATCCAGCCGGTCCAAACGGCTGACGCTAGCTAAATCGAAAAAGAATGCGACGAAACGCGAGAGCTGCTCAATGGAAAACACCGGCGAGACCAGTGGCGATCTCGATCCGGTTGCAAAAAAGCGAGGCCGCGGCGAGTGCGGGCAGCAGCACCGGTCACAGTTGATTTAAAGCGACCCCTAAGACACGAGGGTGAGAAGGGACGCTAACGTTCGCATCCAAATGGTCACGGTAGAAGGAGCCAACATGACTCCATTTAAATGGAAATGAACTCTGTCGTCATAGCTGCGGCCGTTTCGTTCCGCGGGGCCAGCACGCATCGCGCGCTTTCGGTGGCTCTGATTGATGATTGGCTGCAACGCCCTTCGTGTGGGACGCGTGGCGCCGTCTGTTGGTGACGGCCGTAACTCGTCTGATGGAACTGCAAGCGCTGCTAGGCCGGCTATGCTCGCGCGCTTGGCGCTTACGCCTCTTGAGCTGTTTTAAGCGCTGTTGGCGCTGTCGTGCGATTATTTATACTTATACGTACGCTTTTTGCGCATACTGGCGTACGTATTCTGATTGGAATGTTAATCGAACGGAACCGTTGCTATCCCCGAGTGTGGTTCAGTAAATCTTGCGCGCGAGGAGAATATATATAGAAAAAAAGGGGGAAGTGGGCGGGCGGAGAACTAGGCGGGTTTTCTAGCGGGGGAAAGAACGAAGGGAACTGTGTGCTTACGGCGCCGAGTTAATCGGGTTGGTCCTGCGAAGCTTGAGGCGAGCAGGTTGTTTATTCAATAAGCGTATTCGCACGTAGTGTGTCTACCTGGCCAGACCGGTCGCGATATTAGATTACCTCGACGGCACTCGGGTGCCCGAGGTCAGGCGAGTCTTCGTCGTTGACGTCGTTTGCTTGAAGTGCAGGGACGAGTAATTGGAAGCGACCGTTCTGGCTTTTGTCATTTTTCACTCTTGCTCCTTCCGCTGGATGCTCTGATTGATCTGTTTTGATCCGTGGCCAACTTCACTCTCCTGCTTGCGTGTCCCCAATTACTCGTGCGCCGCCTAGCGGGCGACCTTTTTTTAAATTGTTTTTATTACATGTTTCTGTGGTGGGTATTGCGAAAATTGGGAGGCAGAATTGAGCTGCTTTGTGGCTGTCATACATGATTCGTTTATTGTGGCCTGTTCAATATCGATATGTCTGGTGGTGTAATACTTGCTGTGGTCTCCTGTTCGACAGGATGCTGCAAAACTATCGCAGGCATTGTGAAGATTAGGCACGAACTACAGGGCATTAAAATTAATGTAAATATAATGCATATTCTATGATCATGCGTGAACTTTGCTGCTTTGAACAAGATGATGATATGAGGGCTATAAAGATGACTGGGCTTGCAAATGCGAAAAGCAGCCAATCAGTACTCATGTAAACAAAGTGAGGAACACCCCTCAAACCAAGCAAACCAGCTGCTAGTGAAATGCACCTCATTGTAGGTCCTCATTACGTCCTCACTAAGTGCCTCCAAACTTCAAGCCCTGGGTTTGTGTGCACTCCCTTTTCCCCACCAAGCATGGCCATAATATGTGTAATTTTTTAATGCTGCTCAGTTGCCTCATCTGCTTTTATTTTGCTTCTTGTAATGTAAATCTGTATTTTAGTGGTCGTGAAGATATGAGTTACCTGATAAAAGCAAGAAATCGGGAAAGAAATAAAAACAGTGAAGGACATGGATGTAGACCAGTACTGTCTTCCTTTCATAGGAACAAGAACAGATCTCCTTCAAAATGCATGTATATATGAGGCTTTATTTTATTGTGATTATGTGGCTGTCGCTGAATTATGAAATAAAAGTTTGAACTGCAGAAAGGAAATCTATGCATTCGTTCAGTATACAAGAAAATGCAGCTTGAGATTTGGACTCCCCTTGTTCAACAGTGGCAACCCCTAGTCTTAAAAATGTCAACACATTTTTGTACTTAATTTTTGCAGGTGATGAAGAAAACAGCCTGGCGCTGTATGTGCCACAGCAGCAGGAGGCGTTGAACTTGGAAGTTCCGCGTGGTGGGAGCAGTGACCACAAGGTCTTAGACCCAAGAAGGCTTTTGGATGAATCGTTGGGTGGGCCTCCCTCTAAAAGATTCCTTTCTTCTGAAGAGGAGCGCCTCTTGGCTCACTCTATGCAGCCACATACGACACACATCAAACTGAATAGCAGAGGTAGGTGTCTTATGGGATGATCTATCGGTAATTGAGGCCATTGGGCCCACATGTTTTGCTTTGATAACCAGGCCATATCCAAAGGCTGATCCAGGCTCTGTGGACAAATTTTAAGGCGAAAGTCTTTAAGTGCTCATACTCGCGGTGACGGTGTGCGTCCCGCTCATCTTGGCGCAGTGCCAGCCGCTACCCTCCCCCTCTCCAGTGCGCATCTTCCTCACACCCGCAGCAGCAGGCGGCGCATGTGCACGTGCGCGTAGCAACAGTGACGCCAGTCGCGCCGCTTGCCCCAATGGCAGCTGTGGTACGCGCCGCGCGCACAGTTGTGTATAGCAACAGGCAGTCGAGGTGACGCAGTAATCAGGAAGGCTTTTGCCATGCACACTTTAGGCCCACAAAGTGTCCCCGTAGTTTTTTGGTCCACTTTTGTGAGGTGTTCTGCTCTATATGATTTAGTGCTGTATTTGGGTGTTCCTCAAGGAATTCTTACTATGGAAGTCTTATAACCATGAAGCAAAAAAAAAACGAAATACTGCAGCGGTGGCCAAGTGGTTGAGCATCCGCCTCGCATGCGGGAGGTGCGGGGTTCGATCCCCAGTACCGCCGGGTACCTACCGGTGATACAATGGGTACCTTGTGCCATGGCGCTCTTTGGCCATAGATGCCCTTGCGCCATAAAAATCCATCATCATCATCATCATGAAGCAAAATATATCAAGAAGGAAATTCAAGCAGTGAAGTGTGGGTGCGAAGGCTTCAATGAACCACAGCTTGGTTCTGTGCGTTCTGTGCCTTGTGTTCAAGCATTGGGAGGGTGATAACAACTGTGACACGAAAATAAGTGGCGAGCACCTGAAACAGTGTTTCCATTTAGCCTGAGGATATTGCCTTCATGCACAACACCTGGTAACACCAGCTATCCCAGCTGCCAGCTGGGATAGAATGAGCGGTCAGAATGACCGGTCATTTCGCCTTGCCGTGCGGGCACAATCCGAAGCAGTCGCTCTGGATCCGTTATCACGAGCTAGGTGGTACTACACGTTTGTGGCGGTCGATTCTGAGAATTAAATTCATGTGGTTCTATTGGCAAATGAAACAAATTGATCGGCCAGTTATGCGCCGGAAACAAGTACTGGAACGCATTAGCCTGAGCAGCGAGCTTTAGTGCTGGCATATAGGACGCTATTTATGCTCCAAAACATGTTTATTTACAGGGAAGGATTGTCAAAATAAAAAGTAATCAGTGGTGTGGATTCGCTTGCGTTTCTTCTGCCGAGACTCCATCAGCATCATCCGCAGTTTGCCCAAGAGCTCCAGCGCAGTGTCCAAGTTCTCACTGGCAGAGAAGTAGCGTGCTACAACTTCGAGTGCCGACGCTACTTCACATGCACTTGGCAGTGGCATAGACTTGTCGCCGCAGTCGGACTCATCATTGTCGGCTGTGCTCACTGCACGTGGTCCGTGTGTCGTCTGCTGACAGCATGTAGCCTCAATTATATCGGCGTCACTCAAGGGCTCCAACATCTCCACACTTCTGTCCACGTAGCTCGCGGCACCAACAAAACGCTTTACAGTAACGCCCGAACCGCCATACTGCATTCTGTACACCACTTGATTGCGACCCGGCGAGCGCGGCACAACGAAGACCTGTAATGGCTTAAGCCGAAGCATCAGCGGCACGGGCGAGTGCTTCAGCATCGAAAATCTGCTTTGGCATGCACCGCAGTGCAGGCTCCGCCAGCGTCGTTTGCTCGGCTTTTTTCCTTTCCATTATTTTACATCTCTAGTAAATGGCAGCGCGTTGTACTCGCTATGGATCAACTTCTATCTACGTGGAATGGTGTCAGCCAGGGGATCCTAGTTTGAATTAACCCTAGCGGATGCCGCCTTGTTCGAATTATTGGGAGTTTTTCCCCATTGAAATACACAGGGCTGTGCCAGGACCCGGGCGTCAGTTCAAATTCACCGTAAATTTGAACTAACTGAGTTTGAATTAACGAGATTTTACTGTAGTCACTTTTAAGCAGAATCATAATCGTTGGGCACTCGCCGGCAGGCACTTGGTGGTTCACATGTTTGTATCACGCGCCGCGGGTGGAGAAATTGTTTGCGTCATCCCAAGCCGTGACATTCTGTATATAATGCACTCTGGCCAGTACGTTTTTAAAATTCGTATCATCGCAATATTCTAATCAATCGTTATCGTATCGCAAGGTTCTACTGCATTAACAAGCTTCCATCTACCGGGAGTGTTCAAGAATCTGTATCTTTATTTGGACTGCTGAAACATAGGAATCCTAACTTAATGAAATTAGCAATTTAACGAATTTTCTGGCTGCAAGTATGACTTTGTACTTGCAAGTATATCAAGTAAGTACTGTATCACCCTCACCAATGAATCACACGAAATGATTACTGATACCAAGTGTGCTGAAACGTAACTCCGCATTTTCGACAGTGTTCACAGAGTAACTTGACACGCCTTTTTCTTTGCTAATAACCAACATTGAACGTATCACATTTTATGGAGATGAAATTTCATCTGTACTCGAGAAAATTAAGTAATCATCATCAGCTGGTCATGGTGAAATCAACTCTTAACTATTAAAAAACACAAGGCACATGAATGCAGCATATTTGTCTATACTCTTCTCCTAACCACTCCTAGGAGCCATGTCAGATGACTGGAAAGTAGAAAAGGTGGTTCCAGTCTACAAATCAGGTAACTGAATTCTCCGCCAAATTACTGCCCTATCTCACCAATAAGAGTACCATTCAAGATCATGGAACATGTGATCTATTCTCAAAATTATGACCCTTCTAGACTCAAATCGCTTTTTGCACCCATCACAACATGGTTTCTGGAAGGTTTTCTCTTGCGAAACGCTGCTTGCACTTTTCGTTCATGACTTGCGTGTCAACCTTGACACGAACATACAAACTGCTGTGATCTTTCTATATTTTGCTAAAGCTTTTGATAAAGTATCTCACTATAGCTTGCTAATAAAACTGCTAAACCTGGACCCTAAAATTCTAACATGGATCGAAAAATTTTTGTCTAATCGTTCACAAATGGTTCTTGTCAATAATGACTTGTCTAGCCCGCTTCCGGTAACTTCTGTCTAGCTCCCTTGCGGGCCGATCTGTGGTCGACTGTTGTTTTTAACATATATAAACGACTTGTCTCCTCCAATATGCACATGTTTGCAGACAACTGCATCATCTAACGTAATATCAGTAACGCCTCTCACCAAGCCGCTCTGCAGCCTGATCTGAACAGTGTTCTAGAATAGTGCAGCAATTCGAAAATGATCCTAAATGCCACGAAATTTAAGCTTATGTCCTTCTCCCACTGTCCTAGCCCTTTTCTCTTTACCTACAGTATCGCTACCTACCTATAGAGCTAGTTCAGTCTTGTAAGTAACTAGGTGTAACCCTTTCTCACTACCTCTCTTGGTGAGCACATGTTACCAATATCATCTCGGCATCTAATGAAACCTTAGGCTTTTTGAAACATTATCTGCGAAACGCCTCGCCACATGTGAAACTACTCGCGTACAAGACACTTGTTGGGCCGAAACTCGAATGTGCCTTGCCCATTTCAAGCCCACATCAAGTTCAAAATCGCGCTACTAGAGTCATTCACTCCATATACTTGCATGACTTCAGTGTTTCATCTCTAAAATCGCAATCTGTCTTGTCAGCACTCTCTAGTCGACACCACATTGCCAGCCTGACCTTGTATCACAAGTTCTTCATTTCTTCCTTTAATCAAGCACCATACAACACAGCAGCATCCCACATATTCCACCGCACCAGCCATGAGTTTCAAGTTGCACACCCACGAGCTCGGAACTGCTGCATACACTGCTTCCTTTTTCTCTTGAACCACCACACACTGTAGTGGCCTTCCCCCTGACATCACTGCTACCACATGCCCATCTTCGTTTTAACAGCTTTTGATTGACCATTTTGATCAATGATTATTTATCACAAGGCGCTTTTCTATCTATAAAAACCCAGCCCCTATGTAATGCCCCCTACAAGGAATTTCACGTTAATAAACTGAACTCAGCTGAAAAAGATAAAAAGTTCGAAAACACAACGCCCGCAATAAGGGGTGTGTCGTTGACCACTTCACTTTCAGATCGCTTTTTAAAACTGATACACATTGCACAGGATGAAGTGTGATACTGGGAAAGATGCAGAAAGAATGTGCCTTCATATTTAGAAAAAAAAGAAATATTTTTTTTCAGACTTTTTGCTTACCCTGACCTTTTTATATGACTTTAGTATGACTGGATTACGAGTGAACTCTGCCAATAGGCTGGCTATGTTCACCCTGATTTTGCTATTATAACTGCAGGAGATGACTCTAGAAAGCATGTTTATATATCAATATAACGAAGAGAGGTGTGCATTAATCCTTACTGAGTGAGCAGTTAGTTACATTTTTGTTGCAGGAGTTGGGGATAAAAGTGTTCAGCATAAAGATTTACTATAAAACTGTCAGTTACTTGAAAGTTTTGTTTATGTTGCAGAGTACTAGTAATGTGATTGCTGTGCACAGGACCTTTTTCTAGTAGCGTCCTGCGCATGTGCCAAGCTTCCTCATCTCCAGCTTTTGGCTGGCATTCTTGGTAAAATGGACGAGTTTGCTGCACGTTTTCCCACGAACTGCGCTAAAGCGTCCAACGACGCGGTGAACTGTTCGACAAGATAATTAGGTGCAGTGCTAGTATCTTCTATGTCCGTGCAGATATGCACGTGGTCTCCACACGAACTGGCAGCAAGTAAGAAGGTGCAGTCTAGTTTGCCTGCATCTTCTATCTGGGATTAAATTGATTGAGTATAGCTCTGACAACATGCAGTGCGGCAAGTGTGTCCGCAGAGGACTCGCACCTATTGCTCTACTGCCTGAATTGAGGCCCACCCTGCCATTGTAAAGAAATTTTCGCCGAAAAGATGGGAGGAAGCATGGCCGGTAGTGGGCCTGGCCCAGCAAGCTTAGTCCACATCTGATGGTCGCTAGAGGTGTATGCTATTTGAAAAGGTCCATTGCGCCAAAATGCCAGCCCTGCCACATACTGCTATGATGCTGCTACATTTTGACAAATTGCAAGCAGTCGCACCACATGTCCTCCTTTCAAGGACACAACTGGGTCCCTGGGCACTGCGTGTAGTACAGAAGGCATAAAATTATGGCTTACGTGTACGCCAGCAGGCATCATAGGACTATGGCCCTCCATAGAATCTTCCATCCAACTAATGGTCGGATAACCATGTTGACCGTGTCCCTTGTCTTAACGCAGCCGCTTACGCCACTTAAAATAGGCCTGATGTGTGCTAGAACGTTACTGTGGTTATCATAAGGTGTGTAAGGTAGGCCAAAAATGCGTGTGACATGAACACCCACTAACAGCATGGGTGTTGGGTTTCGCACCTTTGCTCGACTAAAGTGGAGGGCAGCATACTACTGCGAAATTCTTAGTTGCAGTGGGTATTGCGGTTTATCTCTTTGCCTTGCCAGGAAGGGCCACTTGTTGTGGAAAAGATGGAAATATCGCAATGGGCTGGGAAAGTAGCGATACATGTGCACACAAAAATGAGCCTGTGGGAGGCTGGTTCTCTGCTGGCATCCAGCCGGGTTGATTTGAAGCTAGCTGTTAGTAATAGCCATATAAATTTTCAAAATTTTGAAAGCTTTTTTTTGTGCTTGACACTGTGGTGCAATAAATTCCGGTCATCCGAACCGCTACCATCTGCAAATGTCACCCAGCAGCATCGCATGCGTCACGTGACTTACACTGTATGGCCGGAGCCGTGAGCAAAGGAGCCCAGGTGGGACATAGGTCTCATGATGCATGCGCGGCTGAGTGATGTCTATGGGTTGGTGTGGCTGTGTGTGCTCCACGGACACACGGATTTGGTTTGATACACATGGATGGATAGAATTGGATGCATTAGTTGATTGCGACGAGCATGAAAAGCGCTTTCTAGATTTTGAAAACAGATATAACCATTACTAAGAGCCAGCCACAAATCGGACATTACAATCATGTACCTAAGTGTAATTGTAAAAAGTTAAATATTTGAATTAAGAATTCAATGCCGCAAGAAAACAAGGATGAGAACACTGAGAAGACAAGACAAGCCAGCTTACTAGCTAACACGATTCATCTGTTTTCTGACGTCCTCCCTTATTAGCATTCTGTACTGCAAAAGTCATTCTTATATAGCAAAAAGATATTTTAGATAATACTACCAGATTTCATTGAAAAATCCTGAATACAGATTTTTGCGTCTTAACAAGTGTCGCTAGGGGAAATTAAATCGCTAAATTCAAGGGTGGTGGCGTCCCAGCATCCAAGAAAAGCTGCTCTGTGCTTCGGGCTTTGAGCATGTCCTTCTGGCAGCCTTTGAATGTGTCTATGACTGTACTTCTTCTGGTGTCGGTCATGCTTAAAGTTCCGGGATTGGCTCATTTTGTGCTTATAATTTCTTTTTCATCATCTCGAACTGCAGTACCGATTTAGTAATTGAACGAAACTTGGCTTGCCTTGAATGACTCTAATTCCATAGTCTACTAATCAAGCACACTATTCAGATTGTTTGTCATTTAGTTCTATTATCACAGACATGCTGTCCACTTTGCTGCGCAGTCTGCTTGCACATATCATACTGACATATCCCTTAGGACTTTCAAAAGAAATTTTTTTGTGGCGCAGAAAAACAGTGCGGGCCTGTGGGCTTGCATATGTTTGTGTATTGCATAATTAACTCATGTACACCCGCTCCAAAAGTTGCCCCAGATTGACTAGGGCCAATGGTGTATGGAGCAGCAGCTTGACTTGGGCCATCTTGAACATGGAGGCATTAGACTCATTTATTATTATTTTTTTTTTGAATGATACAAAGCAGATTTCTGTTTGACTTCACGCAGGTGACGGCAGGAACCAGGCAGATAATTCGATGTCTGTGACCATGGAAGTGAATGGCATCATCTACCATGGAGTTCTATACCCACAGTCTCACCGAAACAGACTCTCCTAGGTTGCACATGCCTTGCCACAACTCTGGACTCTCTTGAAGCCAGCCTGACAACCAAAACATGATGCAAGAGAAATGAAGAAATGTGAGTGCACATGGACACAGGACAGAAACTGCTGCATCTTCTGACAATGGCATTGCTGATCTCTACTCCAAGCCACCATGTTGTTGTGTGCAGATGTATATTGTGTCTCTTCCACCTCACTTCTCTCCCTGTGCACCAATGATACACTTATTGGGAAGTGTGCAGTTTTCAGCATTCACTTGCTCATGAAAGCAGTGTCTATTACTCTTTGACCCAACCTATGTTTTATCTTGCATTCTTGCTTGCCATTTGTTTGTTTCTGTGTTGTCCTTTCTGCTTTTTTCTTCACTTCCTTTGACTAGCCAGGCTATAGACAGAGGACTGAGGTGGAGAAGGGTTCTGTGTTAACAGCAGTTGAGATGCCCGGGCCGGTCGGTCCTTAAGGAAAGAAGAAATCCTTTCAGAACCAGGTACATGTCCATCATGTCATCAAACCAACTAGCCCATAGCAGCACCCTCGTGAACTGCATTTTTGCGAATTGGGCCAGGTGGTCCTTGGGGAAAGAAGAAATCCTTTTAGAAACAGGCGCATTTTTGCAGCTCTGTCTGTAATAAGGCAAGCTTGCCCCACTGGCATTTTCTTGTTGAAGAAGCTTGTGCTGCCTGATTTTTTGTTCATATTTGGTGCATTTCTATGCTGTTCCAACAAAAATGGCCTCGCCTTTGTACTTCTGCCATTTCCATGTTTTTTTTTTTTTGTTACGATTGTCGCTTGAGGGTGTTGAATGAGGAAATTCTAAAAATGCGAATATAAACTCAGTCCTGCCTCCTTCAGTCCACACTTGGTGGTGTAGATTAAATTACGTGACTGGATGAACCAGGTCGTGACCTGCCTTTCTTTATTCTGTGTGCTCTAACTTATGTAAAATGGTGGAAAAAGTGTAGTGGTGCTGTGGCAATGATCAAAACCAAATTTTGCAAGGCAAGAAGGAGATGTTTGCAGCCTTTCGGATGCCCAAACTGAGGTAATGTAGTTGTGCACATCCCAAATCACTTGCAACCTACTCCTTTAGTTGACCTTACATGTGATGGTGCACCAAGAGTGCTTTGTTTTTTGTCTTGCAGCTTCTTTCTTGCTTCATATTAAGAGGTTATGCTTGCGAGATAAACGAAGCAATTACAAGTGCATATGTTAAACAGACTTACATGTTTGTTGTTGCAAAAGAGATACTATTGGGAAAATAAGAGAAAACATGTGTGTGCGAGTGCATGGGGGCAAGTATTTCATATCATGTTTCACTGTACTTATCCCTTCAGTTTGTCAGGTTCATGATTCTTATGCATTTCTTCCTGCACTTTCCTTGTTGCTGTGTCTTGGGGTGTGTCCCTTCTAATTAAAGAAAAATTGGTCTGGTTAATACACTGTATCCAAAAACTCACATGTTCTAGCCAGCTTGGTTGGCTATTTAGCCACCTATGTGGCAAACTGCTGAGGAATCGCTATTGTGAGAAACAGCTGGTCATTAACTGCAAGTATGAACATTTGTGGACTGCTTCAGCTTGAGGACCTGGTCTAATCACAGCTGATCAGACATTTTTTTTTTTTTTTTTCACTGTCTTGCTGTAGTGTCAGTGCATTTTTGTCAGCTTCCATTATTGTCTTCACAAAACTGAGGTGCTGAGTCATTTTCTCGCATAACTTCTCCACTAAGAGGGCTAAGTCAGGCTGGTTGGTTCATGTTGAACGAAACGACGAAACAGCTCTGACAAAGGGACAGGAGAAAAGAAAGCACTTGTGTCTGTCTTCTTTTCTCTTCTCACGTTTGTCAGCGCTGTTTCGTCATTTCATTCATCTTTTTCAGTCCCATCTTTTTTCGAGACACTGCTGACTGGTTTGACATTTTTTCAATATGTTCATAGTGCCTTTTCTTTTCTTCATCCAGGTTGTAGCTCACCTGTGCTTGTCAGGCTTAAAGCAAATGATTCATTGCTTGTTCCTTCATGAGTGTTCCTGTACTCAATTGCTCTGCTAATGTAGGATCACCAGGATCTGCTCTGGCTTCTAAAAAAATCTGTGTGCTAAATCCTGAAGCAAATTTGGGCTACTGCTTTGAAGTGGTACAACTGGGGGTACTACATGATTTGTAAAAAAATTTTGTGGCCAAACGAGTGAAGTCTGCAAGAAGATTGCTCAGATTGTAGCATAACATAAGGACTCCTAACTTTTTTGTTGTCACTATAGTGCTGCATGCAATCATGTTGTCTATTTTTTCTTTAATGAAGAGCATTCAGAGAGGCATTGAGGCATTATAAATGAAAGCACCAGGTTTCGTTTGGTTTTCAATATATGATGTAAATTTCAGTAGCACCATGCATTATGTCTTCGCAGGTGCAAGTATTTTATTCTGAAAGTCATGAAAGCTTCAATTGGACAGTGAAGTACAAATGACACTAACAGGCACAGACAGAGAGGAGGAGACTGGCACTAATCCACAACTGAGATTTTTATTTGAAACTTCTGTATCTGCCATCATCTGGAAAGGAAGCACTCAAATTTTTCAACCATTTGTTAGCAGTGTTCTTTAAAGAAAACTTATTGCAGTGGGGAAGCACAATGTTATTCCATTCCTTCGTGTTTGTTGGTGCTGCTTATATCCTGAACATGTACCATAATGTTACCTGGCTTCAGGTTTTGGGCACATGGTTTAACCTGAGAAAGCAGTGTAAGACCACAAGCTGGCTAATGTTCCAATTATTGCCTGCTTCAACTGTTTTTAGTCTATAGGTGGCAGCTTATTCATACTGCCACCTTTTGCTATTGTATGGGCAGTGCAATTGTACGTATCACACAAGGTTTCTTTAGGCAAAGCACAACTGCAGTTTTGCACAGGAGTGTATGGAGGGTGTTCTAAACTAGCATAGTCATGTTTGGCCTCCACTTCAGTTTTAATATGCCTGTTTTGTTTGCTTCGGATGTTATACCCGTAGATAAGTCATATATTCTGTGAATTCTGGAAATTGCGGACCTTACATTCACTTGGTTTGTTAGCACCTACATTAAATCTATAGGAAATAATTGCCATTGACCTCCTTTAGAGCACAGTAGCACATCTCCAAAGGGGACCTATGCAGCTTTATCAAATCTTTTCAGTTCAGGAAAAATTCGTCGTGGTATGAATTTTTCTTCAGCATCTGGCGGAATAGATGAGGTGTGTGCTAATGGTAATTACTTCTTTGATGCAAAACCACTCTACCATGGGGGTTCTGTCAAGCATGGAAGGTTGATCATGATGGCACCAGCTATGTGCCAGGCTTTGATGATTTTATTGAGTTTAGTAATTGACCAAGGTAGCAGCATTTTTATTCGATAAGGACATCTTTTTGCCTTCAAATCACCAAGATTGGAAAGCCAGCGGAAAGTTCAGCCAGCTTCATGGTAGGAATCTCAGGGATCTCTTCTGGTCTTGAAGAGGCATATGTAGAAGTGTGTATGCCATGTTTGTGTGAAAGTGTGTGAATGTTTTCATTTGTTATGCTGTTTACATGTTCTGAAAATACTTGTTTCCAACCTACAAAATGCTGATTTCAAGATATGTGGAGCTGTCCTGCAAATTTAAAGTCTTTCCTCTCATCCATAATTGAGCGCTATTAGTGGAAGCTGATGTTGTTGTGTTAGTCATGCCTCATTTCCTTGTCCCTTTTTTGCCATTGGCCAGAGGGCATGCAGAGGTTCTTGGTGACCATGCAAGCTTTCATTAGGGTTTAGCTTATTAGAGGTCTGCAAATGACAACAAACTATTCTTGGTTCAGGCCAAGCCTGACCTATTGAGCTGTCCAGCAAATTTGAAGGCATGTATCCCACACCATGTACTGATGAAAGGTAGTGGCCCCTGTGGATGCATTCATTGCTGTTGCTCCTGCTTTTATCGTTCTGACTGCCCTAGAACAGGGATTCTCAATCTTTTTAACTTTGGGGAACCCCAACAGTTTTCAAAAAATGCTACGGAACCCGACATGTCTTGGCGTCCATCCCTACCCACCTGATATGCACGTAAAAAGGAACCTGGAGACACGTGGCACCTTAAAAAATGCCCAAATTTAATTTATAATGATTGGCTGTATAGTGAAACACACTGCAATTGATCATTAGTGCGTTAGTCCCAAAATGAAGTCGGTAAACGAAAGATGACGGTGAGGTTGTGCGGATGTAGGTGCTCGGGGAACCCTACAAAGTGCTCTCAGCAATCCACTTTGAGAACCCCTGTCCTAGAACATGGAAACACACTGCTCTTCACTGCATTAGAGCAACATTTTCGGCTTAGCCAGCCCCCCTTTCTGAAGTTTGTTTCCTCTAGCTGTGAACAGCTCTTACCTTTTCTACTTTCTTTTTGTCCATCATTTCTTGTGCCAGAAGATTTCCTCATTCTGACTTGGCCATTAGACTCCTTCGGCACAGACGCCAAATGGCGTTTACATTAAGTGCATTTTTTGGTAAGCTTTGGATTCTTCCTAGCTTTCTTTTATTCTTGTCTACAAAGAGGAGAAAGAGTACAGGTTTTGTTTATGATATTATTATTATCGTTTCTATTTAAATGTGTGAATTGTTTGTATATGTATTTTAAAAAAAAAGAGTAATCAACTTTATGTTGTTGCCCCCAGCATGTGCACTGTGTGGTCGCAGTGACGATGTCTGTCGGCCGGAAGTGGTGCATGCACCACAAAACCAATCCGTCCAGTCAGGAGGAAGGAGCGAATTACTGGGCCGGATGTGACGCCCATCGTCTTTCTTCCAGTCGCAATTCTTCTCACGCGACCCATGTATATACTCTACTGCTTGAAAGGGCCTTATCCTTTTGTGTTCATGCACCATTCTTTTTTATATGTTTAGAAAGAATTTTCTCTTCAGGCCAGTGTACATTTACTTTATTTTCATCATGTGCTAAGCCAGCATTGATGCAGCAGTGTGGAACAAAAGGGAGGTGCACTGTTGTGTAGATATATATGATGACGGCAGTTTTCCCACCCACCGTTTATTTATGCGTTGTATTCTGAAGGCTTCTTTAGTTGTGCAGCTTTTTTCTTTATTTTTGCTTCAGTCTTTGATATAAAATGTCCTTGTTGTACCCCAGTCTGACAAACGATATTAGAAAGTGCGACAGTAATTGAAATCATTTGGAAGCAAAGTGGTTTCACTTTGTTTCTTTGTACTTCTGGTTGCTTTCTGTTTCCAAGTGTCATGGCTCTGGCAGGAATATGATTGCAGCAAGCAATTATGACACCCACCGAGGCACAGCGTTAAAGGGGCTCTGAAGGGGCCCTGACAAAGTAAAGTTGCAGTATGCCAGAAATGTTAAATGATGCCGCTTCACGAATATCCTCCAGCAATAATTCTTTTTTATCCACTTCGTAAAAGCCGAGTTATTTGTGGTCAAAATTTGAATTTCAGCATCTTCGCACCTTTTCCTCTCCTCCTGTCACTTTTTGCACGCTGAAAGGTCCGTGCTCCTCCGCTGGCCTCACCGCCGATGGGGGAGCTTCCTGACCTGCCGGAGCTACACAGTAGCTGCGTGACGCTTGAAAGAATCTAACCAATAACAATCTGTGAACTGGTATACGCAGGAGAGTGCGGCGGAGGAGGGTGCAGGCTTGAAAATGTTGCCAGAAAGGGCTTGTCAACTTTCATACGTAATTATGGGTCCTCTGCTACATGTAGAAGTGTACTATTTGGCTCAGGTGCTCATGGCTGCAGAGTACACTGATTTAGTGAGTTGATGCGCTCTCCCCGGGAGGTGTTTCAGGGCCCCTTTAATGCTGCTTAGAAAAGCTGCTGTTCTGCAACTTTGACGGTTTCCGAAAATTGTATGGCTCTCCTTTGTAGCTGTAAAGCCAGGCTGATATGGATATAAACTAATTATTCACTTGCTTGAATTCTGCTCTACATTTGGGATTCCCTTATAGTGCTGGGCAAATGTGCATATGCGTCCCACTCATCAACCATGTGATCAAACTCTTAACAGTCTTCCTTTTTAATATCTCAGGATCAAGTTTCCTACATGCTCTTCTATTTGGTGTTTACAGCCATACCATGCACACGTTTGGCAGAACAGGTAGTTTTCCATAGTGAGAAGGCAGCTCAGCTAAATTTTGTGAAAAATGGTGTGAAGCCATGAATCACAGTGACAGTTGTGCTGAAGATAATGATAATAATTTTGCAATTTGAACCATTCTGTTGTGTGACCTTTCAAGGATGCTTAGTGTTAACATAACTTTACTTGCTTAGGTCTCATCTTAGGCATAGACTAAAATTAGGTTTTCATGTTTGCCAAACTGAGAAACACAGTGACTATCACCATTGACTTGTGTATTCTGCAGGGAATAGGGAGATGCTTCTAAGTGAAACATGCCAAAGCCATTGGCTCTGAAAATGATAGGGCGCAATCATCAGCCCTTAATTTTGATAGCCATTACTGTACCACCAATCTGAAGTCTGTTTTCATTTTTGCTTTTTGTTGCATAACACTGTTAATGCCTGGGTTTGTTATGTTTTTGCGATGTCTACAATCTTCTTCATGTAACTGCAAAGAAGACGGCATTAATTCATAAGTGCTGTGTTGGTCACAGCCATGTGAATGCTCTTTGCATCATTCTGTGCAAGTAAACTGTTTTCAATTGTTCTGCTTGTTCTCTCGGTTGCCTAATTTTAAAATTTCCTGGTATTATTTGAGTCATGTCTTTGAATTGCTTAGACATACACATAATGCCCTGCTGGGTATACCAGTTAGAATACTTCAGATGACGAAACAGTAAAAACACTGAGCATGTAGGACTTCATGGTTCTGCTAGTCAATGTTCTACTTTCCCGTCCTTTTGCCGCCATCACAGCTCCCCTTCCTTCACCTTGCATTATCATCTTCATTCAGTGGCACTCAAAAGCACATTTTGTAAAGGCTAATGTCAGGCTGTGCCCTTGTAGCTAACTGCACAGGCATAACGCTGTGGGCTTTTTGCCCTGGTGATTGACTAACTTCCCCATTTTCCCGCATCTAAATTCGATGGGCATAACATCATTTTTGTCTCTTTTGAGGTGTTTCCGTAATTTGCGCGTGAGGCCTTAAAAAATGCGTGCTGTTGAGCAGAGAGCGTCTGTATATTAGTGCACAATGATTTCCTGTGGTCACAGTAACACAAGGGAAACGTGTGTTGCGTTCGCGTGCGAATCGCGATTCCTGACTCATGTTAGTCACGCGCCTGCGATGGTCATTTCTTGGTGCCTAATTGCGAGAGTGGCGCGCGGTAGCTTAGAAATTTTATTCTTTGTTGATGACACTCTATTTAACAGGTTCTGGGGCCAGTGTCCGCATGCTGCCGCCAGAGCTTCTTTCCCATAAGCACAAGACTGAGAAGATATTATCTGGCATGGCATAAGAAGGTGCTAGACAAACCAGTTTCAGAACTCTATAAATTGAGTAAAGTTAATATAGAAGTTTTTGATATTGCAAAGGGAAGTGCTTTACCTTTTGAAGCTTGAGTTGGGTTGAGTTGAGATGAATTGCCATTGGCGAAAATTTGAGTAACTTTGCTGCTGCTGAATGCAAGATAGGGATAGCACATTCTTGTACCTTGTCAGGCCCTCTTGCGCCCACTGAGCAAGGTCCACCACAGAGGACCGAGATGTTTTGCAATTTAAGTACAAAGAAGGTAGATTAGAGGATTGTTGGACGAAAGTGACAAAATAGCTTAGCCAGGGAGAAAAGTAAGTTTGCATGGTGGTTGCAATGAAGGCATTTTAAGAGTTGCACGTGCATGTGCGAGGAGACAACTGTCATACCGATGCATGTGCAAGCTGCTAATTATTGAAGTGCAGCTGTGCCCTTGTTACTAGCAGCTCCAAAGCCCTGCGTGCTTTAAAGGAGAACTTCGGTGGATTTAGAATTTGGTGAGTTTAAAGATGTTGAATGTGTAATATTTGCTGACAAATCTTGCGAAGTCTTTCTGTGCTAGCATTTGAAATGGTGACATAATCAGCAATTAAAGCTACAATGGCTTTCAGGCTTTTCCGCTGCGCATTGGCGGGGGGGGGGGAACCAATATCACCAATGGTAAAGTCCGCGGAGTGTAACTTGGCGGCATCTGACGACGCTAGCAGGGTGTGCGCGGACTCGGCGGATATTTGAAGTTTCACCGTTCATGACGTCATCAACGAGCTTCTGCGCACTGCTTAAAGGCTGTGAGGAGAAGTCTGCTGCTTAATTGGCGATCACGTCGCCATTTTAAAAAATAGCTTCCCCCCCCCAAAAAAAATGAATCTCGTGCAATTCTCAAAAAACTGTTCAAATTCCCTTTAAAGATCGAGCTCTGCTCTGCCAGTCTTCCTGGCTGCTGCTGCCCCCACGCGCGCATTGTGCCGTGAATAATTTTTTTCTTGTTTACTTTAAAATTAGCACCTACATCCGCCATACCTTACAGTCGTATGACGCTTCTTTGGGGCCTTTGTACAACTTGCACAAAAATTTGTAGGGTAAAAGTCGATGGGCTTGAAAAGAACACTGATTTGGCTAGCACGTACTGGAAGCTGGATAACTCGCGCTGCGTCGGCGGTAGGAATTGGGCGGTGCCATTTTGATAAGCACATAGCTAGGTGGAACGTTTTTGAACTGTTCAGTTTCCTCGTTTATAACAGCAGACTGCTTTGCAGGAGCAGCACATTTCGGTCTTATTCGTGAAGCTGCGGTCAAAGTCACTGAACACGTAACATTTCTGAGTCAGCGCGTACGTGCATGCGTGGTTTGATACGCAAAATTACTATTGGTTTTATTTATTCCTTGTGCAATTCTTTCGCTAAGTGGGAGTGTTTGTTTTGAAAGCTAATGGTCGATGTGGCACTCTTCGGCGACCATGTAAAGCGTGTTAAAAGTCTCATTGGGCTGGCTACAAGTTGGGAGGGCAGCATTTTTGCAGCTGAACTGTGCTTTGACGCTGTGGAACGATGTGGAACTGTGACATGCGCGTGAACAGCAGTTTGAGCTCGCACTTGCCAATTTTTGAAAGTGTTGTTGTGCTTACAGCTGGCAGTTAAATTATGATCTTTTGGATACCTTCAATTCGCGGTTTGCGACGAACTGTCGGCACCAGCTTTAAAAGTGGTGTTGTATACTTCTGTCCAAAGCCAATCACTGATGAGCATCTTATAAAACGACTTCAGTGGCTAATTTGAAGTGCGCACAATCGTGTCGTGGTGAAGCTTGGATCGGCGACAGCATCACGCACTTTTTATGTGCCGAGAACCATTTCTTTTTTTTCTCTCTGCGATATAAGGTCAACAGTGAAGTACTGGGCGGCCAGTCTTTATGCACCGTTGATCCTGTGGGGGCATTATGTGGCTGGCGTTTGTCGCGTACTCTTATTCAGCTCTGAGGTGAAATTACTGGTGAATCGAAATTACAAGAGGACACCACTCCTTTTTTTTTTGTAAGCTGGCAAGACCAGAAACGTAATAGATGTCAGTGTTTACGTCCCTTTTCTTTGATTCACCAACCTTACGCCCTATTCAACTTATTCTTGATGCGACTCTGCCGCACCCGTTTGTGTTCCGTTTTTTGTTTTCAGCGTGAATTATGTGGGATGAGTGCCCCATGTGTGTTCTTTCTCATGATACCCCTGTCCTCTATCGTAATGTTATTTAGCTTGTACAAATAAAGGCGAAAGAGAAAAGAAACGTTTTTGAAGAGAAAGTGTTGTCTCTTGTTTGGTGTCTGAGTGAGTGCAGTTTCGCTGCACACAGTTTCGCACCAAGTTGCTCTACACATCTGCATGATCAATGCACAGCGGAAGAAGGAAACAAAACCTCTTCCGGCAAGAAGGCGCCGAAAGGTCATTCATATAAGCAGGCTGTACAGCAGTGCAGGTGTGTTTGAGGTGAAAACAGCTTTCTGGTCACCAATGCAGAAGAAATGCATGGAGTCATATAGACCAGAGCGATAGGCTTTCCGATAGGCAGCGATAGGCAGAAAAAAAAAAAAATTCTGAATGGCTGTGTTGGGAACATATGTTGTAACGCACACAGAGCTCCTCAGAAACTGGCGCAACAAACGCGCCAATGTTATAAGGGGGCCTCTGTGAGCTTCCGTGCCGATGTAGGTCAACAGGAACCCATAATTGCATCATAAGCGGTCAGGCGCTTCAGATGCCTATGATGTTGAACTGATGATACCAGGTCAATCACACTATCAATAGATGAACGTCCACGCCAAAACCCGGACTTTACATCTGGGTGTATTTTGTAGCACTCCAGATACCACTATTTGCTATGTTGCCTGTGGCTTGGTATAGCTTTCACCAAACGTTACTCTTTCTTAATCGGTATGGCTGATAGCCCTGCATGTGTCATCTGCAGGTGTGACGAGACTATAGCTTACATTCTTTGTGAATGCCCTGCCTACAGCGCCGAAAGACAGTGTCTCTGCCGTGCACTGGAGCGTCTAGATCCACGCCCACTGACTGAAATGAAGATTCTCGGCCACTGGCTGCGGCGATCGTCGGCGGTGAAGGCTTCCAATGCTCTGTTCCGCTTCTTGAGAACTTCTGGCCTGCATGATAGGCTCTTGAGTGTACCGAACGCTGTGACTTCGCATAGTTACTTCTATTTCCTGCTGCTATCTTTTCTCCATCTTTTTATCCCCACCCTTTTCCCCTGTGTAGGGTAGCAAACTGGTTATTCTTCCGGTCAACCTCCCTGCCTTTCCTCCTCCTCCTCCTCCTCACAGACGAAAAGTAGTAGTTAGTGTTAGTTATATTGATAGTGGTAGTTTTGGGCCGATAAAGGACGTTCCTAAATAATAAGGATAATAATGACAATGGCGATACAGACCTTTATGTTAAAGGTCAGTCAACGGCCTTTAGGGTAAAGGCCTTTGAGGTAAATATCTTCAGAGTAAAGGCCTTTAGAGTGAAGGCCTTCTGATTAAACACGTTTCAAGTAAAGGCATTAAATTTAGGTCAAATTACTTTACGATTAAGACCTTTAGTGCAAAAGCCGGGGCTCATTATATGTCAACAGGTCAGCTTTACAAACAATATTTATGCTCTCCTTCACTAGCAATATATGTCTGCCTTAGAGACACAGTCAATACATGCTGAACGGGGACAAAAAACTATTTTATTCGCATGGATCCATAGAGGGTAGATAGATTCTACTGGTATTCCTTTTCAAATATTGGTGTTTCCGGCTTGCCTAACCTAAGCATGGAATTAGTTAATGTATATTCCCACGTGGCAAAGTGTACAAGACACATTCATATCTAACATTCGTCCTATTCTGACTAATCATTGCCTCGAGAGCAGTGATGTGCTCAATTTTATCGTTATTGTAGGCCTTTCCTCTCATAGTTCTGATGATCCTATTTATTTTATGCGCGTTTTCTTGAACTATCAGTCCTGTTCTGGCTTTTTGAAAATATAAGCAAATTCATCCTATCTTTTAAGCCATATTTGATCCACAACAATTTCAACAGCGATATGCCACGATTGATGGATGGATGGAAGGTAGGAGCGTCCCCTTTGAAACGGGGCAGTGGTTGTTGCCACTATGCTCAGTTTTTTCCTTTATTTTTGTTTACTCTGCTGTAAGTTGTTAATACAATTCGCCATTTCCTTTAAAAAAAAACAACGTCTTCCTACACTTTAAAACTTATGTCACCTCTCTGCTTTTGTGCCACCGATCCTCCTATCGCTTTTTGCTAATTTCCATTACAGATTTATTTACATGACTATTGTTATCTTGAAACCCTAAGGCCTCAGGAAGAGTGACTGTGCCTGCATCGACATCGGGATGGATACCATCGCATTTTAGGATGAGGTGTTCTATTGTTTCTTCAGATTTACCACACACAGCACATGTGTCATCTTCGTTAAATTTTTTTCTGTAGCTGCTCGTTCTAAGACACCCTGACCTAGCTTCAAAGAGGAGGGCACTGCCTCTTGAGTTATCATAAAACGTTTCCTTCCTGATCTGCCTTTTCCAGCATCGATATAGTTCTACACTATGCTTCTTTTCCATTGAATCTATCCAATTTTTACCTTCGACGTTTTTAACCTGTCGTTTAATGCTCTTTCTTTCTTCTTCCTCGTCTCTGGCAAACTTACTGGCCAGCTTTCTAGTTCGTTTCCGCCACTGTGTGTCAACGCTCTTTCTGTACAGGTATTTAAATACCTTAGCTGCCCACCTGTTATCATCCAATTTTCTCAGGCGTTCTTCGTATAGTACTTTACTCTGAACTTCCCGTGCTTCGAACGTTGCCCAGCCCATATCCCCCTGTACGGCCTCGTTTGTGGTTTTCCCGTGGGCACCTAGTGCTAATCTTCCGACAGTACTCTGATTTACTTCTAATCGCGACTGAACTGCAGCCCTTAAGCATAGAACCGCATTCCCGAAAGTAAGCCCCGGCACCATTATTCCTTTCCAAATACCTCTGAGGACTTGATACCTGTTGTACCCCCACAATGCCCTATGTTTCATTATCCCGGCATCTCTTCGTCCTTTTGCTATGAGATACTGTTCGTGCTTTTCCGTGTACATATGCCCGTTGTTTACCCATACCCCGAGATATTTGTATTCGGCCACTCGGGGTATTTCATGGCTTTGTATTGTAAGCTTCTGATCAGTTGTGCCGTTGAAAACCATCACACCTGACTTAGTTGCGCTAAAACTGAAACCTAGACTGTCTCCTTCATCTCCACAGCAATTCACCAAAGTTTACAAATCTTCCTCGCTTTCAGTCTTCCTGACATGCAAATCACGCTTTGCAGCGCCATCTCTGGCCGAGACCAACAGACTAATTTACATAGTGTCTTTGCTCGCCGGTCGAGGACGCGTCAGTCTGACTTCAGGACTCGTTGAAAGCGCGAAGGCTCAAAACACTGAAAAGTGCTCCAGCTATATTAGTGAACTAGAGAAAGCATTCTAGTCACTGTAACTATTCTATAATGTCGTCTGTGGTCGCCACTTCAGACGAATGCTGAAGCAGGGCTGTAAATAATACGATTTCAGTTGACAGGGCTGGATTTTAAGCAATCATGCACCATTCTTTCGAAAAGCTCGTTTACCAGTTTACGGTAAAGAGACACCGATGACAACTGCATGCAATTATTGTTCTTGTTGCAAACTGATTATTTGGCGCTTTCAGAGCTTTCAGGCTATGTTGACTTTTGTCCAGCAGCAAAAAAAGAAAAAGAAGAAAGGCAGGGAAGACTGCGTTTAAAAATCTTCTGGTCGCTGGATTTCAAAAAAAAAAAATCGTGACGTCCACACCTAGAAGGACTGTTTTTCGCCGTTTTGAAATGAATAGCGCTGCAGCATATGCTTAAAGTAAGGTAGCGGCGCCCGCAGTTTATTTTCGGAATCGGCCGGTGGTGGCTACACTTGCATTCTTGTCTAGCTTATAAGAGCTTTGCTTTAGTCGAGAATGGTCTCTTCGTTGTTAGAATATCGTAATCTATCGATAGTGACCAAGTTCAATTTGTCCTCAGAGTCCCTTTAGTCATTGCATAGCATTTACGCTTCCAGAGACAAGGGGCATATGTGACTTTGTACCATTTTAGGCAGAAAGTACATACGACTTGTTTTCTTCTACCAGCTGTATGTGCAGACTTAACGCGAATCTTCATCTCCTTTGTTTATTCTCGTTTGTACGTTAAGAAGGTGATCATCAAAATCAAATTTTGGCTCCATCCCCAGGTGGTCGAAACTAATCCGGAGACCTCCACTACGGCCCCTCTTCCTTCACTCCCTCCTTTCCACTACGGCCCCTCTTCCTTCACTCCCTCCTTTATCCCTTCCCTTACGGCGCGATTTTGGTTCCGACCGAGATAAGTGATACAGAGTTACTGCGTCCTTTAATTTCCTAATAATAATAATAATTGATTTTTTCGGAGAAAGGAAATGGCGCAGTATCTGTCTCATATATCGTTGGACACCTGAACCGCGCTGTAAGGGAAGGGATAAAGGAGAGAGTCAAAGAAGAAGGAGGTGCCGTACTGGAGGGCTCCGGAATAATTTCCACCACCTGGGGATCTTTAACGTGCACTGACATCGCGCAGCACACGGGTGCCTTAGCGTTTTGCCTCCATAAAAACGCAGCCGACATGGTCGGGTACGAACCCGGGAACTCCGGATCAGTATCCGAGCGCCCTAACCACTGAGCCACCGCGGCGGGTTCCTTTAATTTGCTCAAAACCAATTTTCATTTTCAACATCGCGCCAAAATACATGGGCTTTAGACAAGTTGCAGGCAAAGCAACCTCTCCAGTGCAGGTAACTCGTCGAAATCCCCAATATTTGTTGAGCCAGAGCGCCGAGGGTAACCGCGTTTTCGATGAGGAGGAGGAGGAAAGGCAGGGAGGTTAACCAGACGAATAGCCGGTTTGCTACTCTGCACGGGGGGAAAGGGGTGAGGGGAGAAAAAGATGAAGGAGAAAAGACAGTTGCATAAAATTAGTCACTGTAAAGTCACAGCGTTCAGTAAACTCACAGCCTATCGTGCAGGCCACAATTCTTCAAAAAGCGGAGCAGTGCCTTGGACGCCTTCACCGACGACGACCAACGCGGCCAATGGCCGAGAATCTTCGTTTCCGTCAGTGGGCGCAGGTCGAGATGCTCCAGTGCACGGCAGTGCACTACAGAGTCTTTCGGCGCTGTAGGCAGGGCATTCACAAAGAATATGAGCTATTGTCTCATCACACCCGCAGATGGCACATGCAGGGCTGTCAGTCATACCTATTAAGGAGTAGTGCTTGGTGAAAGCTACACCAAGCCACAGGCAACACAACAAAGTTACTTCACGTCGTGGTAGGCCAAATGGAAGCCGAAGCTTCAGATCTGGGTCTAAGGTTTTTAAACGCTAATGCGAGAATTGGCCGGAATTCCACGCGGCAAGCGTGATGTCCCGCGACAGTGGTCTAAGCCTATCCGCTGCGTCGGCTCTCGAGATGGGGATGGACACGCAATCACACTCATGTTGCGTAGTTCGCGCGGCCTCGTACGCGTGGTGGTTGCTGCGATGCCGCTGTGTCCTGGCAGCAATTGGTAAACAATATCGTGCCCTTTGTTGATGGTTAGGTGGTGGAGCTCTCGGATTTCGGCGACAAGTTGTTCATGGGACCCATGACGAAGAGCAGATTGTAACGCTTGGAGGGCTGCCTTTGAATCAGTGAAAACAGACCATCGCTGGGGTGTTTCTTCACTGATATGCTCAATGGCGACACGAACAACAGTAAGTTCAGCGCAAGTCGATGAAGTCCGGTGTGATGTTTTCACTTTCTTAATTATGGTCCTTACGGGGATGACTACGGAGCCCGAGGAACTGGAAGGGGTCACTGAGCCATCGGTGTATACGTGCAGTCGGTGTCCGTGTTTCTCATGCAAATATTCTAGAGTTGTCTGTTTAGTGCTGCCGTCGATAAATCAGCCTTCTTTTTGATGCCCGGTATGTAAAGAAGCACACAAGGTTGGTGCAGACTCCATAATGGAGAAGACGGTTTAGAGGCTGGCGCAAATTGGGTTGGTGGGAAGTCGCGATGGACATCAATAATTTTCGCAAACAATGTACTCGGCCGGTTAGCAGGAAGACTGGCAAGATGGTGCGTGGGAATCGGAGAGAGGTGACGAATATGCGCTCTCAAGGCTTCGATTGTGACATAGGCAGTCAATGGATTCTCCTGAGCGATGAGTACTGTTGCGGCGGTAGACGCGCATTTTGGCAGTCCTAGGCACGCCCGCAGAGCTTGAGCCTGAACACTTTGCAGACGCCGTATGTTCGTTATCCTCAAGCTTCCTAGTGCAGGGATACTGTACCGAAGGAATCCCATGAAAAATGCGGTGTACAGCTGGAGCATCGAGTGCACTGATGCTCCCCACGACTTCCCTCCGAGAAAGGATAGAACGTGAACGATCGATGTCAGTCGCCTTTTCATGTACGAGACATGTGGGCTCCATGTTAGATTACCATCGACGACTACTCCGAAGAAGCGATGGCTTCTTTCATATGGTATTGCTGACCCATTTGTGCGTACGGTGTAATGGGACATATCCTTGCGTGTAAAGGCAACAACGGAACATTTTTCAGTAGAAATTTCCAGGCCTTGCAGGCGGAGGTAGGCCGCAAGAATGCTTGCCGCCTTTTGAAGCCTTGCTCGAACTTGTGGTCGCGTAACTCCTGATGCCCAGATACAAACATCGTCTGCATAGACTGAGACTCTCGCCTGCTGTGGTAGTACCTCGACAACGCCGACAAGAGCAAGATTGAAAAGCGTTGGGCTGAGTACTCCACCTTGTGGGACCCCACGGGAAGTGTAATGTGAAGACGTTGGCCCGTCCTCAGTCTGCATAAATAGTGATCGGTTGGATAGATAACTGCGTATCCAGCAAAACAGGCGACCACCAAGTTCTGCAGCTTCCAGAGAGTCCAAATTAGCTTGATGAGTGACGTTATCATACGCCCCTTTAACATCCAGAAACAACGCCACGGTCAAGCGCTTCAGATGCTTCTGATGTTGAACTGACGAAACCAGGTCAATCACGCTATCAATAGAGGAACGTCCCCGCCGAAACCCGGACATTACATCTGGGTATATTTGATAGCGCTCCAGATACCACTCAATTCGCGTAAGCACCATCCTTTCCATGAGTTTGCCCACGCTGCTAGACAATGCGATTGGGGCGGTACGATGCTAGGTCAAGCGGCGATTTTCCAGGTTTAAGGACTGGAACCAGACGACCTGATTTCCACACGTCCAGAACTGTACCCGCGCACCATGATGAGTTGCAAGTGGTCTAAAAGAACACGTCGAGCCTCCTGACCAAGGTTTGCAAGTGCAGGGTATGTTACTCCATCGGGCCCCGGTGATGAAGACCGTCTGCAACCGGCCATGGCGGCCTCTAGTTCTTCCATGGAGAAAAGAAGGTCCATTCGCGAATCGCTAGATCTAGGCACTTCGCAGCAATTCAGAGTTGTGGATTGGTTCCTGGGACCTGCTATTCTTGCGCAAAAATATTCACCAATCTCCGCTTCGCTACGTCCTTGGTGAAGTGCGAGAGACTTGAATGGTTGGAGCTGCTGAGGAGATGTTCGCAAACCACGCACCACACTCCAGATGCGTGAGAGAGGCTTTCGAGGATCCAGTGATTCACAGAATTCCTTCCAACGGTAACGACGTTTTCGAAATTATAAGAACTGATATGCACGTTAGTTAAGGTGGGCTACATGCCTCTAAATAATTAAGGAGCCTAGCAGCACTAGTTAAAAAGTTAAATATTCAATACTAGTTAACCAGCCTGCTAGTTAGCACGTCCTAGATGTATTCTGATGTACTACACAGCTGACAATGCTATGCTGAAAAAAGTGCTCTTCTAACCAAAATGACCTATATTTAAGAATTGTGTAAAGTCCTAGGTGAAACACCCTGTATATTATGCCTTATACAACGTAAGGGCAGGCACTGCAGCTGCTTTTAAAACGCTGAGCGTCTTGTCCTTTTAGCCGTTCGAAAGGTGCTTTTGACGAAATAGCTGTAAATGCAACGGTCTCGTGGCAGCTTCAATAAAGTTCACATTTCCACATTTATCCCTGACGCGCGGAACGAATGGGGCAGGGCGTACGGATGGTTAAGTTCAACAGTATAAAGAACATGAGCTGGCATGCAGGCAGTTATTGTGAACTGAATTCGGAGGCTGAATCATGATTGTCAAAGTTTTTTGCGAAGCTTAGGCTTTACACTCACATATGACAACCACGGGCAATAAGCTATTTACAGTTCTATCTCGTCGTCGCGAGTAGGTGTAAGCATGAAATTCAATACAGAAAATATGCATAGCACATTCCATACGACGGCTTATAACACCGTGCCTCATAGATGACGGTAGCTGCTCTCAGGTATTGGCCAGGTTCTTCGGCTGCTCTCTAGTAGTAGTAGTAGTAGTAAGTGTTTTTTTAATTAAAATAATAATAAAAAGCAAGGAAAAGATTTTTGCTAGCCCCGGCATCTGCCATCGATACCGAAGCACCTGAGCTGGGGCAGCGGAAATAAAGGATAGCAGGCACAATGGAGAAATGAAATGAAAGAGGTGAGGGGACAGGAAGAGAGGATAGGGGGATAGGTAATATTCACAAACTATTTACACAATAAGAAATGTGTCTATAGGTTGTGCGCGAGATTAGTTCATGATGGAGAAAAAAAATACGCGCACAGCACTATGTTGACCACAACTGGAGTGGGGCGTCCAGTTGTTAATCGTCCAAGGTAGAACTCGCGGAGCGTTCGGTCACTGCGTGTAACTACCTGGCGGAGAACAGACGGGTCGTCAAGCCTGTCTGTTCGAGGAATGCACAGAGGTTCACCAAGGTTCGCTCACGGGTGCGCGCACTGCCCTGCGGCCACAATAGCGTCTTGAGGGAGTCTGGTAGTATGCCCAGCGCCCTATAGGCCGCAAACATATTGCGACGAGCATCGGCGAACGCGGCACAGTGAAGGAGCAGGTGTTCTAGTGTTTACTCTGCACCGCATCCGTCACACACATCACTCGTCGCGATTCCGTGACGCTCCCGTCGTTCCCCGGGCCACACGCAGCCAATGCGCGCGCGGAGGATCACTACACATTGCGACCGCGTAAGTGCGCGATAGCCTGTGATGCTGTCGATGCGTTCCCCTCCTGCGATGCGTGGGTCGGGGTGCCGCTTTCTGAGATGGTCGTGGACGACCACACGTCCTCCAGCGCAAGGGGCAGATCACTGGCAGGTAGTTGATGTGCGGCGGTCGCGAGTTCGTCAGCTTCTTCGTTGCCGGCGATGCCGCAGTGACCGGGCACCAACTGTGCACGCACGGTGCATCTCTACGCGAGGCGCTCGATGCGCGAGCGAATGTCCCGCACCGCGGCCGTTGGATTGCAGGCGGCTGAGGGCGGCGCGGGAGTCGCACAGCAGAACACTCCTGGGCGGCGGAGGGCCGAGGGTGAGCAGCAGGTCCAGCCCGAGCCGGATCCCCATCAACTCCGCCGTGGTGGAGGAGCCTAGGAAGGTAGAGTGTTGCTGGCTGTGCAGTCGCAAGGCGGGGATGGTAGCCGCCGCTGCAAGGGAGCAGCTGTCGCGGGCCACTGAGCCGTCGGTGTACACGAGGAGATGATCCTGGAGCTCTTCGTGTATGACGGCTATGGCCAGCTGCTGCACAGCACAGATGGGTTGCTCCCTAGTCTCCCTAGCTGCTTTCGCGGCTGAGCAATTCTCCAACGGGTGTGGGGGCGAAACGCAAAAGGCGCCCGTGCGCTGCGCGATGTCAGTGCACGTTAAAGATCACCAGGTGGCTGAAATTATTCCGGAGCCCTACACTATGGCACCTCTGTCTTCCTTTCTTCTCTCACTCCCTCCTTTATCCCTTCCCTTACGGCGTGGTTCAGGTGTCCGCCGATATATGTGAGACAGATACTGCGCCATTTCTTTTCCTAAAAAAACATTTTTCATTTTTAAGTCGCTATAGTGTTTGTGGTACTTCTATCTTTCCTATTTCGTCTTAATTTTTTTTTCCCGCGATTAAAAGCAAGCACTGAAATGCAGCGATTATCTCGAGGTCTTAGCAATATATAAAGCTGACGTTGATGACAATGCAGAGACTGACAGACGTAACGCGATAGTCTGGTCCCTCCATTGTCACGCTAGCAGGCTCATGAGAACCAGCCGACGCCATTGGTTGGAACGGGGTACTTTGACGGGGAAAAGGCGCTTGGTCCTTGATTTGTATCCGACGATGCGATACCATTTTTCGGGAGCGCCGAAACTTGCGGGTTCAGCATTCGGCATACGTTCAACAAATAGCAGAACTATGTCTCCGACAGGCGACTCATGAAAGAGCAACTTTAGTTCCGCTTGCTATTTGCCCTGCCTCGTCTACCAAAATGAGTTACACATTTTAAAACGGAAGAAGTGGTGCAGCTTTCTTATTTAAAACTTGAGTGCCAGCTGCAGACACTCTGGCTGAAATCCGGACATGTTATTGCGGACTTGAATATTTTGAGTTGGTGGGCAAGAACGCATTTCTGCATTAATAAAAAGAAAGCACCTTGTACGTACCTGTTCGTGCATCGTCGCGGCATTAGTGGCTGTCGGCGGGAAATAATAGTGCGGGTTGAGTACCTTCTGGAGCTGCACATGACTTCACAATCGGACAGTCCCAAAGCATGAGACACATGCCTTTTGCTGCAGGATCACGCGAACAATTTCTCTAATTTCGGCCTTGCTAGCAGGTGTAGATTTTGGAATGGGAAGCTCCGCCAGCCCCGCCGTGGTGGCTCAGTGGTTAGGGCGCTCAACTACTGATCCGGAGTTCCCGGATTCGAACCCGACCGCGGCGGCTGCGTTTTTATGGAGGAAAAACGCTAAGGCGCCCGTGTGCTGTGCGATGTCAGTGCACGTTAAAGATCCCCAGGTGGTCGAAATTATTCCGGAGCCCTCCACTACGGCACCTCCTTCTTCCTTTCCTCTTTCACTCCCTCCCTTATCTCTTCCCTTACGGCGCGGTTCAGGTGTCCAACGATATATGAGACAGATACTGCGCCATTTCCTTTCCCCCAAAACCAATTATTATTATTATAGCTCCGCCACAGAGGAAGTGCTGGCCGCGACACTTTCGACACTGCATCCTGGACTTGTGGGCTGACAACCATACCATCTTTGCCGTTAGGATTTCTCTGTCGGCGACCAAGTAGGTTCAATTTTAGCTATCTCGGGGTTATTCTGTGCCGTTCGTACCAATTTCAGTGCAAAGCGAATAAGAAAATGTCAGGGTTTTAACTTGGATAAACCTATTATAGCACGAAAGCACTGGCTTTTGGCTTTACTTGAATTTCTTTGGTTCAAATCGGCCATGGCCAAATTTCGGGGGTGGCCCGGCCAAACTTTTGGAAATGACCCAGGCCAAATTTGGAGGTCGCCATAGTGTCGGGCACTTTCAATTATGGTTGAATATCGATTTTGGTCCAAAGTGGCCAAGGTGAAATTTGGAGGGTGGCCCGGGCCAAATTTTGGAAATGACCCGGGCCAAATTTGGAGGTCGCCATCATGTTGGGTACGGTCAAATTCGTGGCTGGCCAGGATTATTGGAAGCAGATATGTGTTTGCTTATTTTTAATTTAACTTAACGTGGCGTCGATGTTGCTAGGAAACAGCACAAGAACGAACATACAGGGACTGTAAAACCCGCCGCGGTGGCTCAGTGGTTAGAGCGCTCGGCTACTGATCGGAGTTCCCGTGTTCGAACCCGACCGCGGCGGCTGCGTTTTTACGGAGGAAAAACGCTAAGGCGCCCGTGTGCTGTGCGATGCACGTTAAAGATCCTCAGGTAGTCGAAATTATTCCGGAGGACTCCACTACGGCACCTCTTCCTTTCTTCTTTCACTCCCTCCTTTATCCCTTCCCTTACGGCGCGGTTCAGGTGTCCACCGATATGTGAGACAGATAATGCGCCATTTCCTTTCCCCAAAAACCAATTTTCATTTTCAGGGTCTGTCAAAAGTTCCCAGGCCACAGGGTCGGGAAGTTACGACACCCCCGAAGCACTAAATCTCTCTAGAGGATAGAAGTATCATTCTCACCTTTAAGAACCTTGATATCTTTATTGCTATCATAAGTGGCAGGCTGTGCCGTTGAAAAGCAAACCCTGTGGCCTGGGAACTTTTCAACAATGCTGTCGTCCGTACGGTGGTGACAAGATTCTTGGTCGGTGTTGGTGAACGTATGAGCGCTTGTGCTGCTGCTGCTGCTGCTGCTGCTGACAGAAAGAACGAAATGGAAAGTGCACGGGCCTGTCTGGCTCAAGCCGAGCCAGAATCACTGCCACATGCCGAAATTAGGAGAGTTAAAAGATAGGAGAGCAAAGATTGAATGATAAGACGCGCGCTAGTATGCCCCCTGGCCGATGCCGGAGGCAGTGCAATACCGGGCAGTGAAATACGGCGGAATGCTTCAAGCACTCCGCCGTATTTCAAAAAATAAGATTAATATCTTGGGTATCAATGGGGTCCGCATCAGATATTAAACCAGGTAACCGCTTTCGCACAAGTAATGAGCAGCAGGCGGACGCTGAGAAGCGCGCTTTTCTGCACCCTCGCCAAATGTGGTTCTTCGCTTCTAGCATAGATGCAGAGCCCTGACTTCTGGTGGCTCAACTGGAGCTTGCTTCGCGCGCATAAAACTTTCGTCTTAGTTTTCATTTGCCGTCAACGGGAACTCGGCAGCGACTAGGAACGGCTGCTGTCGGTTGCATGTTTGTCAGACTAAGTAAGTTCTCTTGATACGTTCCCGCGCGACTCAGTCCCACCCATAAAGGTGTTATACCGTGCACTCTCTCTTTCAACCTTTTTGAAAAGCGGATTTTGCTTCAATTGATTGTTGGGGAAAGGAAATGGCGCAGTATCTTCCTCACATCACAGCTGACACCTGAACCGCGCCGTAAGGGAAGGGATAAAGGAAGGACTAAGAGAAGAAAGAGGCGCCGTAGTGGAGGGCTCCGGAATAATTTAGACCACCTGGGGATCTTTAATGCGCACTGACATCGCACAGCGCACGGGCGCCTTATAGTTTCGCCTCCATTGAAACGCGGCCGCCGCGGTCGGGTTCGAACCCGGCTCAGTAGCCGAGCGCCCTAACCACTGAGCCACCGCGGCGGGTCAGCTTCCTTCGTAATTTCTATCACTCGCCCTCCCTCTAACATCTTTCCTCGGAGGTCGACAGGCTTTTCCGAACCGCGCAGTTGTGCGGACCGCCGAGAGGCGGCGGAGCGCCGCGCAGTCGCGCACGAGCCCGCCAGCTGGCGAGCGCCGCCGCCGCCGCCAACGCTGGTCGCGAGCGTCTGCTTCCGACGCTGCGGCGCAAACGCGCCTCGCGGAAGGCCACGGAGCACTTGTCAGCGCCCCGTGCACCGACTGCCTACGTCGCCACGGCAGCGACCGCGCAACATGAACCGCAGTCTCCGTTCCTGTCAGACACCGACGACGCTAGCGTGCCTGCGCGCGGCAGCAGACGACGCGTTCTGACTTTTCTCGAACGAGGCGTTCTTTCCGCAAGCTTGGACTCGGCGCGACAGCAGCTGTGGGCAGGGCGCGCGTGACGTGAGCGCGCCAAGAATCAAAAGCAGCGCCGCTTTCGCTAGGGGCGTGCAGAGGTGCTGTTAGCGCCGGGCGAGTCCCTTGGAGGGGCGACCGCTGTCCATCGCCTGCGCTGCCGGCTTATATCTATCTTTCTTGGTTCTTTGTGAGTGCCTGTCGTATCCCCGATAAGGGCGGAGCTCGGCCAGCCGCGACACCAGCCTCGCTTGCCCCCGTATACGACGACGTAAGTGCCCGTCGAGGCTGCGCAGGAGGACACGCGACGCGTGCCGGAACAGCTCGTGTCTGCACTGAGCGAAACGACGTTGCCTCCAGGATTCCGATGGCTCCGTTCAACAGCGCCTCGACCCACACTTTCCGAGGCACATCGGCGCATCAGAGCCCGAGCGAAAGCGAGCGCGGCCTGCCCTTAAGCCCGAGAGAAGAGCAGCTGAGGCTCCCCTTCGGCGCGGCGTCCGAGCGCTCCAGTTCGTCAGAGCCGCTGGCCGGCTGAGTCGGTGGCCTCCGGTTCGAGCCTGCTCCGTGAAGATCTTCGCCACTTGGAGCGCGTGTGCGTGTGTGCTCGTGCGTGTGTTGGTGAATGTCCTATCATCAGGGCACCCCTGTTTCGAAAGTGCTGTCTGTGAGTCCACGGGTTCGTGACCACCGCGTGACCTCAACCGGCGCAGCGAGGCTCCCGCACGGTGACCTTGACGCTCAGAGGAATTAGCGAGCCTTGCGTCGTATCATTTCAAGCTTTTCATCTGTCGATATACTCCGGAAGCTTGTAAGTACTCGCCGCAACACCTGTTAGCACCCAAGTAGAGCGTTTCACTCAAAACAGCGCGGCAGACTCGTCCGCCCCGGCGACGCCGCAGAGAGGCCGGCTTTCGATGAAGGCTGCTGCCCTTCGTGGGAACGGCGGCCACCGCAGCGATTCGCCTATCCAATTTCTCTTTGTGCATCCCTTTCTGCGTGACACTCGACGGGGGTCCGTTATCTGGACGAGCAGGGAAGCGGCCTTCGCACCACCTCAGCGTCAAAGCCCCGTTCTCGACGGCCGCTCCTTGTTCACGTAGCCAGACCCAACTCCCGGCCGGGACGACCTGCCTCCGCGGGGTCGGATAGTCCTCAGCTGGCACCGCTCGTTCCCACCGAGCCGGCGGCACGGCAGCGTTGTGCCCTCGTGTGTGCCGCGCCCGGGCGCGCGCCCGGAGCGACGACGTCGCCCGAGTGTCTCGTCCGCGGGAGGATGAGCGTTCGTGAGGTGCGGCGATGGGATGCACCCAGAGTGGAATCCAGCGAAGGAGCGGCGGTCGCGCGGGCCGCGGATCCGCCGATGCCGGCCCGGCGACGCCCGTGCCCGACGCCGTGCCGCCGACGAGGTCGGCCTCGGATCTCTCGGCGGCCACCAACAACTCGACGGCCAACTCGACGGGCCGCTGCCGCCCGCCCGGCGAGTCGCAGCACCGCAACTCGAGGCCGCAGTGCCTCGAAGGGCCTCTCCGGCGTGCCGCGAACCTGGGCGAGGTCGTCACCGACCGCACCGTGCCGCTTTTCGCCAAGCTGGACGGCAGCACGCCGGACGACGGAAGGGTGAGTGAGCCACTCCGTGCTCAGGTTCCGGGAAGAAGCGCGCCCTCGTCGTCGCCCCAGGCGTTCTTTCTTTATGCGTGTAGGAAAAACCTCGGTTCGTGCAGTGCAGTTTTCCGCCCGCTACGGGCCGGGCTCGCGAAGCTGGGTGGTGATCTCTCAATTGACTGCTAACACGTTTCCAAGCGAATGGGAGCGAACGAGAAGTGAGCTGGTAGAAGACCATCCGCGCTATTGCCTTTCTGAAAAATTGGGCGTGTTTCGAATGACGCGGGATATCTCACGTCGGTCGTGTGTCGGTCGAAATACGACAGTTCACGCGTTGCAACTCGCTATGGAACAAGTGTTACTGACCCGGTACATAGCTGGTGTGGCGCAGCGCGATATTTGACGCCACTTAAGACGCGCGTGCGGTCGGGCCCATGTGCGATGCGGTTAAAGTTGCGTGCAAGCGCTTTTTACGGCTCGTAGTGCCGTCCTCGATTATTCGCTGTCTGAATGCCTGCTTGTAAAAAGCAAGGGCGCGCCCGAGCACCTTCCCCGCGCTCTTGAGAGTCGCGTGCCTCATTTGCAAGTGCCCGACGACCCGTGGAAGCGCATTGGAATGCTGCTGTTGGCGTACGCTCACATTCCAGCCTCCGTCTGCAACTGCAAAAGGCGTTCCCGGTTTCTCTTTCTGTCCTTTTGTAGAAATAAAATTGAGAGAGAAAAAAAAAATGACGGTGTCCTTACGTTCCACGCTACGAGTCACTCCATCCTCGACCAGGCCTTGGCTTTTATCGTCATCATCATCATCATCATCATAATCAGCCTGACAACGCCCTCTGCAGTGCAAAGGCCTCTCCCGTGTATCTCCAATTAACCCTGTCCTTTGCTGGCTGCACCCACCGTGTCCCCGCAAACTTCTTAACGGCAGGAGACACTCCGAAGTCTTGATGCTCTTCTCGCGTAGCATCAAGACAAGCTGACATTGGACACCAACTGGCTTTCATTACGCCCTTTTTTGACGGCAGGGGCGGACTTATGGGGAGAGGACGGCGGGAGGGGGGGGGGGGGGGGGGGGGGGTCTCCAAGCGAGAAATTTTACATAGCAAAACTGTGCTGAACCCCATATTTTGGACGAAAAAAATCGGAGGAGAAATACACTGTTCAATTGATACTGCCCCCTACCCCTTCCTCGAACGCCCCGCCCCCTCCTAGAGTAATCCGTAAATCGTCCCCTGCTTGACAGTTTCTTGAGCGCCACTGTTAAATGATTTACATAACGCGCTACTTTCGCACGCTGCAGGTCGCATTCGAAATAATATCATCTGCATGTGGACTCCTTCTGCACTTTGATGAGACTGACGCAGTGGTATGACGAAGTTATCCGCTCTTTCAACATGTTTTGTGTTTTGACACTTATTTTCGTGAAATTCTGTGAACATTCGCTGGTACCTTTCTTGTATTGTGAAATAAAGCAGTTATCAGAATTTTACGCGACAGCGTATACAGCTCGGTCTGTCAGAAAAGCCGTCGGCGTCGTAGCAGTAGTAGTTGTCGGCACCGCGAGTAGGAAATATTTCTTGTTTCTCTTTCGCTCAGTGAACCTTCAGTGCTTCTTGATCGGGAAAAATGGTTCACGCTTAATTTTATACGAAGTTATCCAACGCCGAATATTACGGTAATTTTTAAGTCGTGAATCTGTATAAATCCCGAGTCGTAAATCGATATAAACGAGTTGCCCAGTTTATTGTTGCTCGCAGGCTTCTAGTCTGACATTCCCTTTGTATGCGGTGTTTTTAGACTGTCATTATCAAGAATTGCTCTTTACTGTTGCGCGCGTGTTTAATGTTGCACGTTCACTATAGGTGGTATTAACGTCTGACGCCCTCTACACCACTGATGATTTTTCACATTTCTAAAAAATTCAACACTTTTCCTATACCTTGTGTTTGGCGCATGGTGGCCTTAGTTGCCTATGTGCCATAAAATACAACACAACACAGTAATGCAGTGCGCCTCAACTGAAGGGCGTGACGACCGGCACAATAACTCTCTCTACTATGTGGTCGCTCATTTCCGTGCATTTTGTTGCACAGGTAACCGTTGAATGCGTTTCTAAGAGCTCAAAGTGGCGCACATATATGTGACCCTTCCTCAGGCAACATGACACTTGCCATTACGTGCGCATATATAATGAAGTGCGGCATCCGGACTTCCTGTTCTGTCCTTTGTTACAGACCTTTCACTGCGTGCGAACTGTGAAATGACATCACCTCTCTGTCACTTGTGCTTGGATTATGTATACCTGCTATACTGTACCCTCGCGTTTAGGACTGTGATGAGACGCTAATTCACTAACTCGCGTGTAGTTTGTGCACACTTCCTTATCAGTGTGTGTGGATGGGGTTGTATTCCTAGTTGTGTATAAAATAGTGCCTCATTAATGTGAAGTCTTTGCTTCCCGAGCAAAAGTGCCCATAAAACGAGTCGTCCGTAATAACGAATCATGAAGAAAAAAAGTTATAAAAAAGATTTATGATTACGGACTGCTTTTCTGCACATTTGCAGGCAGTGAAGTGGATATCGGGCAATAATGGGAACTACAGGTGATTCTTCGGGTAGCCATTATCCTTAAAATCATGTCGTGCAGGCTTTAGCACGTTTGGAGCTCCTAGTTATTCACTGAGACACGTGATGGCGCCTATTGGTATGATGAAGTACCTCCTACTACGACTGTTCACATCCCAAGGATTTTGTAATCACTCGGCTGACAGCTGCTGAATGTGGTTTTCAACGCAGCGCACAGAAATTTTTTTTTTCGCAGCCATTCACGCAATGCGGAAAATGGTAAAGCGCGTTAACCGGGCACCTTGCCGCTGTAAAGCATGAAACGGCAACCATTTCTACGGTATTTGCGCTTTCGAACTATCTTGGCAGAGGCACTTGGCATTTGTTCTCATCGTGTCCATATTTACAGTACAAAATAAAGCGCTCGGCTGCTGACCCGAAATACACGGGTTCGATCGTGGCCGCGTCGGTCGCATTTCGATGGAGGCGAAATGCTAAGGCTCGTGTACTGTGCGATGTCAGTGCGCGCTAAAGAACACAGGTGGTCGAAATTATCCGGAGCCCTCCACTACGGCCCGAGTCGCTTTGGGACGTTAAACCCCATAAACCCATAACGGGACAAAAATGCGTGGGTCCAAATGGGCTTCGCATATTTTTACCCTGTCCATTGTCTGGACAGCGAGATTGCATATTAACAAGGCGTAAATAATTGAAAAAGTTTGGTCCCCAGAAAAATTGTCTATAGTTTGGGTCGTCCATATTACGGGGGTCGTAATAAACGGGGCACGACTGCACTGTGTAAATGGCCTATAGTTGTCTGTATATATGTTCCGTCCTTTTATACCTGTCGGATCCTGCTCCCCTTTCTTTTTCTTCTGCCTATAACTCTAATCTGCCGTTTCACTTTCTGATGACCGTCGTTCATGTGCTCGCCCGGAACGCGGCAGTTACAGCGGCCGGCACCCACATTTCCCCCTCAGTTTTAATTAATCAATAAATCACCAGGCACACCGCGCTGTTACAGCCTCCCGCAGCGAGCACTCCAATTCACAGTTCCTCGCACTATACAAAAGGGACGAAGATAAAATATAGGCGTTTCGTCATCGCTTGCTGAGAGAGAACTTAGCATTTTTCTCCCGCAATGACTCATATGTCGCGAGAGAATTCTCTTTATTTGACGGCGAGTTCATGAACTACATCACATGTGAGGTACACACAAGGCCGACACAGTGACCCTATAGTCGATGCGCTCGCTCACTCACTCACTCACTCACTCACTCACTCACTCACTCACTCACTCACTCACTCACTCACTCACTCACTCACTCACTCACTCACTCGCTCGCTCGCTCTCTCGCTGGCGGCTCTCCGTCCCGTCCCTGCGCGCAAGCTGCGTAGAAAACACTTGCTATGGGGCCGCCCAAACGGGGTCAACCCGCCATTACGACACCGCGGCCCATGGCTGTGCGTGCGCCACGTTACCTGCAGCTCTGTTTGCTAAGGCGTCACACGAGCGCGAAGGACTTGCGCGACAGCTTGCTCGAACCCTAACCGCAACAACTGTGGTCCCTCGGAGGCACTCACTGTCCCGCGCATGGCGTTCGCGCCAAGGTTGATTGCGCTCCAGCGCCACGACGCGTCCTCTCTGTGCGCCGCCTATCGAAGCGCTTATCACCATGCTCTTTGCGAAACGCCGTGCTCACGCTCACTTCTTTCCCGCCACGGTGTGCTGCGGCCGCTTCGAGCATGGCAAACAAATCCTTAATAAGTCTATAGAAATGAAGAGTCGTGCAGCGAGTCGTGTCCGTAAAAACCGCAGACCCAGAAAAATTTGTTTTAAATTCCTATCCTAGCTGTATTGCGGCGAAGCACAGTGCGTTTGTATTCCAGTCTGTTGCTCGTACGTTCAAGTTTGATGAAGTGGAACCTGTATGATGCCGTTTCGACGAGAATTCTATGCGTCGAAGCCACGAGCTGCAGCCGGTTAAATGACAAACTATTTGTCAGGAACAGCTCTTTACGCGTACATAACCCATGACACAAGGATCATTTCTTTTTAATCATTCCACTAGCATTTAATCTCGCATTTCGTTATGAAAATATTTGCTTTAAGGGCAAAAAAAAGAAAAATAACTGCCTGTGGCCTAGTTTAAGTGTCCGCGAT